>NW_006400214.1:673688-675546 GCF_000299155.1 Elephantulus edwardii | reverse complement strand
AAATTAAACCAAATCCACAGGAGCCAAAATATGACTTTTATTTCATCCCACCTGAATTTCAGAATCATCTCAGGAACAGGTTTGAGGCCTTGAACAGTAATGAGCGAAGACCAGATGAGTTGTGGGAGGATGTCAAAGGTATCATCAAGGAAGAGTAAGGACAATAGGCAGGTTTATTTGGAAAGAAAGATTCTGAATAAACAAAATTCTTCTGAAAAATAAAAATGAAATGGGAGGCACACTACTCCTTAATCTCAAAACCTGTTGTGTGTACTGTAGCGTTGGAACCAATGCATAGCTGACCCTTCAGTGTGTTGGGGGTTTTTTTAAGTGAAATTTTTAATTTTATTTGTGATTTTAATGAAAGTTTACAGAAAAGTTAAATTTTAATTCAATCATTGTTGCACATTTTACTTCCTCTCCCTCCCTTCTACGTCCTCAGTTCATTTTAAAAATTCTGGGAGTCTATAAAGGGCCTGCATAGGCGCCACGGTCATTTCTCCTCCTGACCTTAGATGTATCGTACGTTTGTGTCCCGTGACCATTCCTCCTCACCCGTAGGGTTCGTGGCCACCATGGCGTATTAGAGGCAGCAGTGCCTGCAGCAGCATTGGCCCTTGCAACAGTGGCAGCAGCACCAGGCTCTGCAGCGGCAACCCCCAGCAGCTTAAGCCATGGCGCTTCTCACGGCATCCAGCAGCAGCCTTGCTGTAACGGACAAAGACACCCTCGAATGCAGCACACCCCTCGACTCCTGCAGAGCCCCGCACCACGACCTGAGCCTCGAGGGCTTGATGGGCGACTTGATGTCCTCCTTCAGACGATTATCTGGAGGTGGCCAAGCACTTCAAAGTTCTCCAAGGACAAGGCGGGCTCCTCCGAATGGTTGGCTGCGGACGGGTTGGCTGACGCCTCGGGCAAGGAGGATGCCTTCTCCGGGACAGATTGGATGGTGGAGAAAATCGATCTGAAGGGGTTTGACTGTGATTCCTTGTTCAACTTAGAAGATATGGAAACCATGCCAGACGAGCTCTTGGCCACGTTGGACGACACATGTGATCTCTTTGAACCCCTAGTCCAGAAGACTGATAAGGAGCACCCCCCCCCAGGCAGTGAATCCAATTGGCCATCTCCCAGAAAGTCTACTACAAACAGACCAGGTTGTCCCCTTCACCTTCCTGCAGCCTCTTCCCCAGACCCCAGAGGCCCTGGGAGCCGCTCCAGACCATGCCTTTCACTTAGAGCTGGGCAGTGAAGTGGGTATCTCTGACTCTGACAGAGACAGCTTCTTATGTCACCTTGGTCCCCAGATAATGACATTGGCATCTGCATGAACCCTGAGTCCTACCTGGGATCTCCCCAGCACAGTCCCCCCACCTCAGGGGGCTCCCCAAGCAGGAGCCGGCAGTCTCCAACTGACCTTGGTGGTCCTGCCCGCCCCAAACCCTATGACCCTCCTGGAGAGAGAACAGTGACAGCAAAAGTAAAGGGAGAGAAATTGGATAAGAAATGGAAAAAAAATGGAGCAGAACAAGACAGCAGCCACTAAATATCGCCAGAAAAAGAGGGCAGAGCAAGAGACCCTCACTGAAGAGTGCAAGGAACTAGAGAGAAAGAACGAGGTTCTGAAAGAGAAGGCAGATTCCCTAGCCAAGGAGATCCAGTACCTGAAAGAATTGATAGAGGAGGTCCACAGAGCCAGGGGGAGGAAAGGCTCCTCTAGTCTGGGGCAGCAGGAATGTGCTTGTACATAGGCTTGCGCTGAAGTGGTTGTAATAAATTATTTTGTAGTCAAGAGTAAAAAAAAAATTTTAAAAATTTCTTATTATTAATTTTAATGTAAGTTTACATAGCCTTA
>NW_006400214.1:663563-673423 GCF_000299155.1 Elephantulus edwardii | reverse complement strand
CAATTTTCTCCCTCATCTGTTTCAATGCAGTATACATTATTTATCCCATCTTTCTCAGTCTCCCCCCAACTCCGATGTCAGTCCTGTTTTACAACAGTAGCACTATTAAATATTTGTCCTTTTGTGACTGAGATATTTCACTCAGCATACTGTCCTCCAGGGTCCCCCATTTTTAATAATATTGCATGAGTTCCTTGTTTTTCAATGCAGTGAAGTATTCCATTGTGTGAATATACCTCAGCTTCTCTATCCATTCATTTATAGATGGGCACTTAGATTGTTTCCAACTGTTTGCAAATGTGAACAAAGCCACGATAAACATGGATGAGCATATATCTGCCTGGGTGGCAGTTATGGTCTCTTTGGGGTATATTCCCAGTAGTGGAATAGCTGGGTCAAATGGTATCTCTATTTGCAACTTTTTGAGAAAGCGCCACACCGCCTTCCACAGTGGTTGCACCATCCTCAGTTCATATTTTTAAAAAAATATTTGTTTGCTGTTGCACAATTACCTCCCTCCCCACTTCTCTCCAGTCCTCTTTGCAATATATTTCTTATTCTGTGCTGTTATCATACATATAACACCTAATCATATATTTATTTTGATCAGTTTTTTCCTTCATCTGTTTCAATACAGTATTCACTTTTTATCCTTTCTTTTCTTAGTTCCCCCCAACCTACATGCCAATCCTGTTTATTAGTAATTGTCCTTTTGTGACTGAGATATTTCACTCAGCATAATATGCTCCTGTGTCACCATGTTGTATAATATTTTATGAGTTTCTTAATTTTCAGTGCTGATCTATTCATTTGTTGATGGGCAGTTGGATTGCTTCCATCTCTTTGCTTTTGTGAATAACAGCAATAAACATGGGTGTGCACATATCTAAAATCCCTAGCTCTCAGAGAGATGCAAACCAAAACAACTATAAGGTATCATCTCACCTCAGAAACAATAGTAAAATTTAACAGAACTGCAAACAACAAATGCTGGAGAGGTTGTAAAGGAACTGGAACCCTTATTCACTGCTGATGGGAGCGTAAAATGGTGTAACCACTATGGAAGGCAGTATGGAACTTTCTAAAAAAGTTGGAAATAGAAATACCATTTTACTCAGCAATTCTACTACTAGGGATATACCCTAAAGAAATTTCCAGCGGGTTTTCAGAGGCAGTTAATCACTCAGGAGGTTCCTTCTCCCTCAGAACAGCTGGTGATCTTGAACCGTGTGCCTTCAGGAATGCAGCACAGCTTCTTGCCAATAGGCCACCAGAGCTGTAATAACCAAAACAGCATGATATATCACAACAGAATCAGAGGATATAAATCTATAGTATCAGAATATAAGAAAAACTGTACTTTATTAAATTTGAAAACCTAGACATGCAATCAAGATTCAATAATAATAATGGGTGACTGGAAGGCAAAAGTTGGGAACAGAGAGGAAGGATCAGTAGTTGAAAAACATGGACTTGGTGACAGAAATGAAGCTTGAGATAGAATGATAGAATTTTGCACAATCAAGGACTTAATATTCATTGTTGTTGTTGCTGCTGTTATGTGCTGTCAAGTCGCTTGCGACTCATAGCGACCCTATGGACAACAGCCCTAAACTCTGCTCTGTCCTGTGCCAATCTCATTGTCTCCGACACACTCATCCTGATTGCCCCAGTCACCAAATCAATCCACCTCCCAGAGGTCCCTCCCCTCCTGCACTGTCCCTCCACCCTCCCAAGCATGATGTCCCTCTCCAAGGACAGTCTCTCCTTACAACATGACCAAAGTATGTCAGACGAAGCCTCAGAATCCTTGCCTCCAAGAAGCATCCCAGTATAACCCTCTCCAGGATGAATCTGTTTGTATTTTTAGCAGTCCATGGTACCCTCAACACTCTCCTCCAACACCAAAGCTCAAAAGCATCAATTCTCCTTCTAGCCTCCCTGGTCATTGTCCAGCTCTCTGACGCATAACAAGTGATTGCAAAGACCATGGCCTGTACCAGATGCACCTTAGTCTCCAGAGAAACACCATTGCTCTTCAGTACTTTAGAGAGGTCCCTAACAGCAGACTTTCCCATCGCGATACACTTTTTCATTTCCTGACTGCTGGTGCCAAGAGTGTTGACTGTAGAGCCAAGCAAACTGAAGCTGTGAACAATCTCAATCTCTTCGCCATCCATCCTGACGCTGCCAATTGACCCAGTGGTGAGAATCTTTGTATTCTTGACATTGAGCCTCAATCCATATTGAAGGCTGCAGTCCTTGACCCTCTGCAGCAAATGCTTCAGGGCAAGCAGGGTTGTGTCATCTGCATAACGCAGATTGTTGATAGATCGTCCACCAATCCTGATGCTGCATTTCTCCTCATAGAGCCCAGCCTCCCAGATAATCTGTTCTTCATACAGGTTGAAAAGTTATGGAAAAGACACATCCCTGGGGTGCGCCCTTCCTAATTTTGAACCATGCAGTGTTTCCTTGCTGTGTTCCGAGGACTGCCTCTTGGTTCAAGTATAAGTGTTGCATTATCACGATCAAGTGTTCTGGGATTCCCATTATTCTCAGAGTCAGCCACAGTTTGTGGTGATCCACACAGTCAAATGCCTTTGCATAATTAATGAAGCACAGATATACATTCCTCTGGTACTCCCTGCTTTCAGCCAAGATCCATCTAACATTAGCTACAATATCCCTAGTATCACGACCCCTTCTAAACCCAACCTGGACTTCCGGCAGTTCTCTGCTGATGTGCTGTTCCAGTAATTTTTGGGTAATCTTCAGTAGAATCTTGCTTGCATGTGAAATCAATGAGATTGTTCTATAGTCTCCACACTCTGCTGGGCCACCCTTCTTTGGAATGGGAACAAATATAGATCTCTTCCAGCCAGTTGGCCAAGTGGTTGTTCTTCAGACTTCTTGGCACAACTGGGTGAGCACGTCCAGGGCAGCATCTGTTAGCTGAAATATGTCAACTGGTATATCATCTATTCCTGGGGCCTTATTTTTTGCTATTTCCTTCAAAGCAGCTTGAACTTCTTCCTTCATCACCACAGGCTCTTGCTCATTTGTCATTTCATTAAATTCTTCTGTGTCTGCCAATCCTTTCGATACAGTGACTCAGGATATTCTTTCCATCTTCTTTTACTACTTCCTGGATCATTTAATATTTGTCTAAAGCATCCTTGATTATAGCAACTCGAGGTTTGAATTTGTTCTTCAGTTCCTTGGCTAAGCGAGTTCGGCCCTTTTGATTTTCTGACTCCAGCTCCTTGTGGAACAGACTATCAACTACTCATATAGAAATTCAAGCTGAAGCTGAGGAAAATTAAATCAAATGCACGGGAACCAAAATTTGACCTTGAATCTATCCTGCCTGAATTTCAAAACCATCTCAGAAACATGTCTGAGGCCTTGAACAATAATGAGTGAAGATCAGATGAGCTGTGGGAGAATATAAAAAAATATCATCCAAGAAGAATGCAAAGGTCATTGCAAAGACAGAGGAAGAAAAGACCAAGATGCATGTCAGAAGAAACTCTGAATATTGCACTAGAGCACTGAGAAGACAAAGCAAAGGGAAAGAATCAAGATATTAAGGAGTTGAACAGAAGATTCCAAAGGGTAGAGTGGGAAGACAGTATTACAATGAAATGTGCAAAGAGCAGAAGTCAGAAAATCAAAGGGGCCGAACTTGCTCAGCATTTCTTTTCTTTAATATTAAGTGATCCAAGAAGCATTAAAAGAAGATGGAAAGAGTATACAAAGTAATTACGCCAAAAGGAATTGGCATACATGGAAGAATTTCATGAAACAACATATGAGCAAGAACCTGTGGTGATGAAGGAAGACGTTCAAGCTGCTCTGAAAGAACTGGCAATAAACAAGGCCCGGGAGGGAGAAGGGGGGGGGGCTGTGGCAGGAGGGTGGCGGCAGTGGCGGCAGCTGTTGAAGGAAGGAGGACGCAGACAAGATAGTTGAAGTGTTGATAACACCAAGGAAATCTGTCACAGTTTGAAAAGATAAGCAAAAGTTTGGTTTCCAGACACTACAGAAAAGAAGTAAAAATGCGTACAGTGAGAATTTTTGTGAATGATGATCGCCATGTGATGGCAAAACATTCTTCCATTTATTCAACCCAAGAGGAACTAGAAGCTGTTCAGAACATTGTGTCACACACTGAGAGCACTCTCAAAGCTGTGTCTGACTGGATCGATGAGCAGGAGAAAGGAAGCAATGAAAATGCTGAGTCTGAGAACATGGATGCGCCCCCAGAGGATGAGAGCAAAGAGGGGGCTGGGAAACAGAAGACAGAACACATGACCAGAACCCTGTGGGGTGTGATGCGTGTTGGCCTCGTAGCAAAAGGCCTTCTGCTCAAGGGGGACTTGGACCTGGAGCTGGTCCTGTTATGTAAGGAGAAGCCCACCACCGCCCTCCTGGACAAGGTGGCCGACAACCTAGCCATCCAGCTCACTGCTGTAACAGAAGACAAATATGAAATACTACAATCTGTTGATGATGCGGCAATTATGATAAAAAACACAAAAGAGCCTCCCTTGTTCTTGATCATCCACCTGACATCCCCTGTTGTCCAAGAAGAAATGGAGAAAATAATAGCTGGAGAAACGCTATCAGTCAACGATTCCCCGGACGTTCTGGACAGGCAGAAATGCCTTGCTGCCTTGGCCTCCCTCTGACACGCCAAGTGGTTCCAGGCTAGAGCCAATGGACTGAAATCCTGTGTCATTGTCATCCGGGTTCTGAGAGACCTGTGCACCCGTGTGCCTACCTGGGGTCCCCTCAGAGAATGGCATCTCGAGTTTCTCTGTGAGAAATCCGTCGGCACAGGTAACAGACCCATGGGTGCCAGCGAGGCCCTTAGGAGAGTGCTGGAGTGCCTGGAGTCGGGAATCATAATGCCAGATGGTTCTGGCATTTATGACTCTCGTGATAAAGAAGCCACTGATGCTATTGGGCATGTAGACAGACAGCAACGGGAGGATATCACACAGAGTGTGCAGCATGCGCTTCGACTTGCTCCATAAAGTCCTGGGGATGGACCCTCTGCCTTCTAAGATGCCCAAGAAACCAAAGAATGAAAATCCAGTGGATTACACCGTTCAAATCCCCCCCAGTACCACCTACATCATTACACCCCTGAAAGGCCTGATGGAGGAGGACGGAGAGGAAAAGTCACCGAGCAAGAAGAAGAAGATTCAGAAGAAAGAGGAGAAGGCAGAACCTCCCCAGGCAATGAACGCTTTGATGCGATTGAACCAGTTGAAACCTGGATTGCAGTACAAACTTGTTTCCCAGACCGGGGCTGTGCATGCCCCCATCTTCATAATGTCAGTTGAAGTAGATCGGAATTCGTTTGAAGCCTCAGGGCCATAAAAAAAGACTGCTAAACTGCACGTGGCTGTTAAGGTCTTGCCATGGATCTGCCAACTGGCGCTGAAGGCAGGGACTCCAGGAAGGGGGAGGACTCGGCCGAAGAGACTGAAGCAAAGCCCGCTGTGGTGACCCCTCCCCCTGTGGTGGAAGCTGTCTCCACCCCCAGTGCTGCCTTCCTCTCAGATTCCACTGCTAAGAACGTAAAACAGCAGGGGCCGATCCTCACCAAGCATGGCAAGAACCCCGTCATGGAAATGAAAGAGAAGAGGCGCGGCCTCAAGTACGAGCTCATCTCCAAGACCAGAGGCAGCCATGATAAGTGCTTCGTCATGGAGGTTGAGGTGGAATGTCAGAAGTTTCAAGGTGCTGGGTCAAACAAAAAGGTGGCAAAGGCCTATGCTGACCTTGCTGCACTAGAAAAGCTTTTCCCCGACACCCCTCTTGCCCTTGATGCAAACAAAAAGAAGAGAGTCCCTGTCCCTGTCAGAGGGGGCCTGAAATTTGCTGCTAAACCACATAACTCTGGCTTTGGAATGGGAGGTCCCATGCACAACGAAGTGCCCCCACCCCCAAACCTTCGTGGTCGGGGACGAGGAGGAAACATCCGTGGACGAAAGTGAGGGCGAGGACTCGGTGGCGCCAACCAAGGCAGCTACATGAATGCTGGCGCTGGCTATGGGAGTTATGGGTACAGCGGCAACTTGGCAACAGCAGGCTACAAAAGTTATTGTTTGAGAATAATGTCTTTTGATACCAGGAAATAGTAACCTGAAGGACGTTGAAACCTCCCCCTACTCTTTATTTTTTTTTATCAATACATGTTAAAGTAACAAAAACAAAACAAAAAAAACCACAAGGCCTCAGGAATTGATGGCATACCAATTGGCATATTTCAACAAACAGATGCTGCTCAGGATGAGCCACCAAGTTGTGTCAAGAAATCTGGAGGACAACCACTTGGCCTACTGACTGGACGAGATCTATATTTGTTCCCATTAGAAAGAAAGGTGGCCCGACAGTGCGGAAATTATCAAACAATATCATTGATATCACAAGCAAGGGAAATTCTGCTGAAGATTATGAAAAAAACTGGAAAAACACATCAACAGAGAACTGTCTGAAGTGCAGGCTGTGTTTAGAAGAGGCCATGGTATTAGGGATATTATAGGTAATGTCAGATGGATCTTGGCTGAAAGGAGAGAGTACCAGAGGAATATCTATCTGTGTTTCATTGACTATACAAAGGCATTTGACTGTGTGAATCACAACAAACTGACTGACTGAGAAGAATGGGAATCCTAGAACACTTGATTGTGCTTATGCTAAGCCAGTTCTTAGACCGGGAAGCAGTCGTCAGGACAGAGCAAGGAAACACTGTATGGTTCGACATTGGGAAGGGCGTACACCATGGATGTGTCCTATCTCCATACCATTTTAATCTATATGCAGAACAGATTATCCGGGAGGCTGGGCTCTATGAGGAGAAATGTGGCATCAGGATTGGAGGGAAACTCATCAACAATCTGCATTATACAGATGACACAACGCTGCTTGTTGAAACTGAGGAAGGTCAAGGACTGCAGCCATCAATATGGATTGAAGTTCAACATCAAGAAAACAAAGATTCTAACCACTGGGCCGATTGGTAGCATCATCATAGATGGTGAAGAGATTGAGATTGTTAATAATGTTAGTTTTCTTGACTCCACAATCAACCCTCTTGGTACCAGCAGCCAGGAAATTAAAAGACAAATTGCACTGAGAAGGTCTGCTTTCAGAGACCTCTCCAAAGTACTGAAGAGCAATGATGTCAGTCTGGAGACTAAGGTGTGCCTGATCCAGGCCATGCTCTTTGCAATTACTTCCTATGCATTGGAAAACTGGACAATGACTAAGGAGGCTAGAAGGAGAATTGATGCCTTTGAGCTGTGGTGCTGGAGAAGAGTATTGAATATATCATGGACTGTTAGGAGAACAAACAAGTTCTTCCTAGAGAGGGTGAGACCAGGCTGCTCTTTGGAGGCAAGGATTCTGAAGCTTCGTCTGACATACTTAGGATATGTTGCAAGGCAAGATCAGTCCTTGTAGAGGGATGTCATGCTTGGGAGGGTGGAGGGACAGCACAAGAGAAGACCCTCGATGAGATGGATTGATTCAGTGACTGGAGTAATGGGGATATGTGTGTCAGAGACAATGAGATTGGCACAGGATAGATCACGTTTTGGGCCTGTTGTACATAGGGTCGCTATGAGTCACAGACGATTCGATGGCACATAACAACAACAACACAAGAGAAAATGGGCAAATTCTTTTAAATTCATG
The DNA here is from genome assembly GCF_000299155.1 of Elephantulus edwardii. Classification (NCBI taxonomy): domain Eukaryota; kingdom Metazoa; phylum Chordata; class Mammalia; order Macroscelidea; family Macroscelididae; genus Elephantulus; species Elephantulus edwardii. Next base: position 665,710 of record NW_006400214.1, on the reverse strand, counting down.
CCCCACCCAGCTTGACACCAATGTAGAACGCTTGAACAGATCCACAACAAAAGGAGAAACTGAATAAGTCAGAAAGAGATTCCACTAAAAAAAAAAAAAAAGTCCTGGCCAGATGGTTTTAAGGCTAAATTCTACCAAACTTTCAGAGAATATCCATCATCAATTCTACTTAAATTATTTCAAAATATAGAAGAAGAAGAAGGAACACTCCCAGAGACATTCTATGAGGTAAGCAAAACCCTAATACAAAAACCAGGCAAATATATTGCCAACAAAGAAAACTACATACCAATATTACTCTTGAAGATAGGTGCAAAAATCCTAAACAAAATCCTGGCCTTTAAAATCCAACAGCACACACACACACACACACACACACTTCAAGGAAGTTTCAACATTAAAAAAACCAATCAATGCAATTCATCGCAATGCAAATAACAAGGATCACATAATCCCAGCAATTGATACAGAAAAGTCATTTTAAAAAAATCCAACACCCCTTCTGATTAAAACACTCAATAAAATAGGAATAGAATGGAATTTCCTCACTAAAATCAAAAGTATATATCCAAAACCAAGAGCCAATATAATTTTCAGTGGAGAAAGACTAAAATAATTTTCCTTGCAAACAGACAAGGGACCAGACAAGGATGCTCACTTCACCATTCCTATTCTGTATTTTCCTGAAAGTACTTGCTACAGCAGTATGACAGGAGAATGAAGGGAAAGTCATCCAGACTGGCAAAGAGATAGCTAAACTGTCACTATATACAGATGATATAATAGTGTACGCAGAAAACCCCAAAGACTCAACAAAAAATCTGTTAGAACTAGTGGATAAATTTAATAAGGTGACAGGATACAATATAGAAAACTCAGTGGGTTTCCTCTACAATAGCAAAGAAAACACAGAGAAGGAAATCAAGAAAACAATACCATTTACAATAGCCAACCACAAATTGAGATACTTAGAAATAAACCTAACTGGAGACAGGAAAAGCCTTTACAAAGAAAACTACAAAAAATTTCTGCAAGAATAAACAAAAGACCTAAATAAATGAGAAATTGTTACCTGTTCATGGATAGTCAATATAGTAAAAATGACAATCCTACCAAAAGCAATCTACATGTTCAACACAATCTCAATAGAGATAGGAAAGTCATGCTTTTTTAAAAAAGGTGATGAATGATACTTTCTAAAGATTGTGCACCTTTTTTTCCAATAGGGTAGAAAGTAAACCTACTGACTGGGGAAAGTACTTGGCAATACCATCTCAGACAAAGGTCTCATAAAAAAAGTTTGTAGAATCCTACAGGATCTCCACATGAAAAAGACTGATAACACAATTACAAAATTGGCAAAATACATAGAAAGACTTTTCACAGAGGAAGACATTCAGATGTCCAGCAGACAGGTTAAGAAATGCTCAATGAGAGAGATTAAAATAAAAACCACCGTGAGACAGCATCTCACCCCAGTTGCAGTGGCAACGTTTAACATGTGATAAATGTTTACCGGGCAATGAATGTTAATGAAGATCCAGAGAGATTGGAATTCTCATGCATTGTTCATGGGACAACCACTCTGCAAGGCAGCTTGACATTTCCTCAAAAACGTGAACATAGAAATTGTATATGACCCAGCGATTCTACGGCTAGGAATATACACAAAAGAAATTAGAACTGAGACACAGAGATTTGTACACAAGAGTTCATGCAGCTTTATTCACCATTGCAAGAAGATGGAAACAGACCTAATATCCAAGCACAATCCACTGGATTGGTAAATGGGTACATTCACACAATGGAATATGTTACAGTACTCAGGAGCAACAATTAAAAAAAAACAAACTACATACATAACCTATCATCCAGAAAGAGTGCAAACGATGATTACAAAGAAAGACAGAAGAGGAAGAAAAGACCAAAATGGATGTCAGTAGAAACTCTGAAGATTGAACTGGAGCGTAGAGAAGCCAAAGCACAAGGAAGAATTCAAGATACTAAAGAGCTGAACAGAAGATTCCAAAAGGCAGCTCAGAATGACAAAGCAAAATATTACAATGAAATGTGCGAGGAGCTAGAGTAGGAAAATCAAAAGGGCCGAACTTGTTCAGCATTTTTTTTTAGTAATTTTTTTATTTTTT
>NW_006400214.1:654989-656498 GCF_000299155.1 Elephantulus edwardii | reverse complement strand
GGTATCCTCTCTACACAGGCTGCTATCCCTCTGGCTCTTCACACTGTGCTCTCCACCTCCGCCATCTTCCATTTCCCTCTCAGCATTTCTTAAGCTCAAGGAAGTGAAGAACAAATTCAAACCTAGAGTTGCTATAATCAAGGATGCTTTAGGCAGAATATTAAATGATCCAGGATGTATTAAAAGAAGATGGAAGGAATATACCGAGTCATTGTATCAAAAGGAATTGGCAGATACAGAAGAATTTAATGACATAACATATGAGCAAGAGCCTATGGTGATGAAGGAAGAAGTTGAAGCGGCTTTGAAGGAAATGGCAAAAAATAAGGCCCCAGGAATAGATGGTATACCAATTGACTATTTCAGCTAACAGATGCTGCCCTGGATATGCTCATCAAGTTGTGCCAAGAAATCTGGAGAACAGCCATTTAGCCAACTGAGGGGAAGAGATCTAAATTTGTTCCCGTTCCAAAGAAGGGAGACCCAACAGAGTGGGCATGTCCCACAGTCTCCCCTCTGTGCCTCCCGAATGAATTTGGCTCCACCTTTGGGCTTGTACCTGTAGGCGTGTCAGAAGCTGTTGCCGCAAGTCACCTCTCTATTGCCTGGCCTTGACTTCTGCCCATGTGGCTTCCAGGCTCCCTGGCTGCGTGTTCCCGCAGTCTCCCCTCTGTGCCTCCCAACCGAATTTGGTTCCCCCTTGGGGCTTGTACCTGTAGGCGTGTCAGAAGCTGTTGCCGCAAGTCACCTCTCTATTGCCTGGCCTCGAGGTTTTGGTAAGTTGTGGTTTAATTGTCATCTGTTTCAAGAAACTTTTTAATTTCATTTTTTTATTTATTCTAGTACACACTCATTTTCAAGCAAGGTGTTGTTCAGCTTCCAAATGTATAGGGGTTTCCCCCCCCCCTCATGTTATTAATTTCTAATTTTGTAGCATTGTGGTCTGAGGACACTTTGTATTATTTTTGTGTTTTTTAATTTATTGATGCTTACCTTGTGGCCTAAAATGTGATCTACTTAGAGACTGTTATATAAACATTGGAAAAGAAGATAAACTGCACTTTTAGGGGGTGCATTAGCCTGTATATATTGTGTGGTTTAATTCTTCAGCATCTTTGTTGAGTTTCTTTCTGGTAGTTCTATCTTTTCTTGAGAGTTGTTTATTGAAGTCTCCTACCACTATAGAGGTGTTGTCTATTTTTTTTTTTCAGTTCTGTTATTGTTTGTTTTGTATACTTTGCAGCTCTATCATTTAGTGCATATATATTTATCATGGCTATGTCCTCTTGTTCTACTGACCCTTTAAGCATTATAGAGTGATCTTCCTTGACCTTTCTTTTAATTAAATTTTATTATTATTAATGAACATTTACAGGGATTTTGGGTTTTCATTCCTTCATTGCTGTACCATTCTCTCTACCCTCTTCCCCAGTTTGTTCTTCTTCCCCCGCCTTCCGAATGTCTGTTTTAATTGTCCAATTGCCACAGTGCTTGTCAAAGCCAGTTCTG
>NW_006400214.1:645929-653309 GCF_000299155.1 Elephantulus edwardii | reverse complement strand
TTCTTCTATTCTTAAGGAGTGCTTTGCTTATTCGGGGCTTTTTTCCATTCCGTACGAAATTGGAGATTGCATTTTCTATCTCGTTGAAGAATGGGATTGGTATTTGTATTGGGATTGCATTAAATGCCTTGTCCTTTGTGACCATGTTTGCATTGAAATCTATAAGAGATTAATATCGCTACTCCTTCTTTTTTCTGGTTGCCATTTGCTTGGTATATTTTTTTCCACCTTTTTACTTTTAGTCTTTTTTTTAATCTCCACTTTTCAAGTCTGTCTCTTATAGACATCATATTGACGGATTTTGGGGTTTTATCCAATCTGCTATTCTTGTGCTCTTTAGTGTTGCATTTAAGCCATTCACTTTCAGTATAATTATTGAGAGACTGGATTTTATTGTTATTTTTTGAGTTACTTTTGTTGTTGTTGCTGGTTACTTTGGTCCCTCCTTAATTTTTGTCGAATCTCTGTAAGGTGGGCTTCTCTCAGTGTTTTCTGCAACACTGATCTTATTTTTACAAACTACCTTAGGTTCTGCTTCTTTAAGAATATCTTGATCTCTCCTTCATATTCGTTGGACAGTTTTTGCTGGGTACATATTCTTGGTTGACAGTTGTAGTCTTTGAGTGTTCAGTATATGTCATTCCACTGTCTTCTTGCTCACATGGCTTCTGCTGAGAAATCTGTGCTTTATCTTATTTCCTCTCCCATGTAGGTTACTCTTCTTTCCTCCCTCACTGCTTTCAGAATTCTCCCCTTATTTTTGGTTCTGGGAAATTTGACTATGATATGCCTTGGTGTTTTTCTTTTGAGTTCTATTCTATACGGTGTTCACTCAGCTTCTTGAATATATTTTCTCTCATTCTTCATTATGCCTGGAAAGTTTTCTTCTAGTAATTTTCTCACAATTTTTCCAAATTAAGTGCATGCTATCCCTCTTGATGGTGTCACACATTATTTTTGGGCTTTCTTCTTTTTCCTTTCCTTTTTATTCTGCTTTCATTTCTAACAGGTCAGTGGTGACAGTTCTATCTTCTATTTCACTGATTCTGAATTCCATCTCTTCACCTCTGTTCGTATGTCCCCCCAACATGTTGACAGCATCTGAAACATTAGTCCTCATATTCTGGATTGTGGTTTCTTGTTTTTCCAGAGCCTCTAATGCCTCATTTCTCTTATCTTCATTGTCTTGATTTTTTTTAAGTTCTTCTTGGATTTTGCTTGCAGAAGCCTATTATTCTTCGAGTTTGTCTTTCACCCATTGAAAAAACTCAATCATAGTTTCTTTTGAAGTCTGTATCGGAAACTTCTATTATACTTTCTGGCCTCAGGAAATCCATTGATACTGTGTCACGTTTTTTTGGGGGGGTCATCTTGCTTTGGATTTGTGTAAGGTGTGAGGTATTCTGCTTCTTCCATGCCATTGCTGTGTTAGAGCTTTTCTTGCTTGTGGTCTTAGCAGTCTCAGACCAAGAGACTGATTCATAAGGGAAAGGGGATGGCATATTCTCTTAGCTACTTCCTGCTGAAAAGGGACGCTGTGGGTTTCAGGGTGAAGATCTTCAGAACTGGTTTTGACAAGCACTGTGGCAATGGGACAATTAAAACAAACTTTCAAGGAATATTCAACCTGAATCCTTCTGATCATATGGAGATTTTTGAAAGTATTTCTTTGAGTTTATTATGTTTAATTTTTTATTTGTTTGTTTGGGTATAAAGGATGCTCATCTAGATGAGAACATAATTATGATAAAAACAAAAGGGGGAAAATATGGGAAGCCAATGCTAAATATTTGTAATAAACTGAATGCTATTTTTTTAAAAAAATTTTAAAAGAAAAACAAAGCCAATTACAGTAATCAACCACAAGATGAAATACTTGGTAAAAACCAAAACAAAACAACAAACCAAAACACTAACACAAGATACAAAGGGTGTGTGTCACGCAAGCTGCATGTTGCTGAAGTTGTGTGCAGATTTCTTCCACTTGATTAGAAAAGTACCTATCTTAACAATTTCTTAGGGTAGACTGGACTGTTCTCCTGCTGGGAGTAGTAGACCTTGGCCCCACCACCTGGAGGCCTCCCCTCCTCACCGATCTTCTGCCTGGAGACCATAGCCCTGCTGCCTGGACCTCCAAACCCACTGCCTGGAGGACTTGGCCCAGCTGCCTGAATGCTCCCACCTATTGCCTGGATACCCTGGCCCAGCTGTCTGAAGGACCTGGCCCCGCTGCCTGGAAGATGACCTGCTGCCACCACTCTGAACTATGCTAGGGACACTAATATCACAGGTGGAGCCATTTCCTCCCCAGTCCCAGAACGTGAGTTCCCGTTAGCCCCAGGTACTTTGGATCTGCCTAGCTTCAGCAGTTGCCTGACAGAAAAGGGTTTTACTTCACAGGTTATGTCTAAAAAAGGCATTTGGTTGCCATTTCAGAGTTGCTTTAAAGTTTGTGAAGATGAGTGGAGCATCTAGACTCTACAAAGGTGTGTTTTTTGATTTGGTGGACGCTTGGGTGTAGTCTGTTGCTCACAACTGGGTGTGAGGTGATTAGAGTTAGCCTCGTATTTTAAAAAGGTATTTGGTGGCCAGTTAGAGGCTGCTTTAAAGTTTGGGAAGATGGATTCTAGAAAGATGTATTTTCAATTTTGGTGAAGGTTTGGATGTGGTCTGGTTTAATTTTTTTCAGTCAAACATTCTTCTAAGTAGTATAGCACTAGTCTGCCAACTCACTGTACAGAGATAACTGTGGTTGCTCTGACACTGATGTATTAAATGTGATAATGGTTGCCCACTGTGGACAGTGTTTCATGGAACTCTCAAACTAAAACAAGCTTGGAAGCAGGAATGGCATCCACTTCCAAAATAGCTTGCCTCCCAAAACTCTATGAACTTAGTGAAATGATGAAAGTTATACATGTCCAAGACTTTTGATCATAAGGATGCTATGAGTCATCTACAACTCAATTGCACGTAACAACAAAAATAATCTCTCTCCAACTGAAGCAAATCTTCCCTTGAGTCAAAGGATCAGAGAGAAACTCAGGCAGGATAGCTGCCCCACCCTCCTCTGGAGCAGTCACTTCCTGAACCAAGAGAAGAATTTCATGAAACAACATATAAACAAGAGCCTGTGGTGATGAAAGAAGAAGTTCAAGCTGCTCTGAAAGAATTGGCAAAAAACAAAGCCCCAAGAATTGATGGCATACCGATTGACATATTTCAACAAACAGATGCTGTCCTGGATGTGCTCACCAAGTTGTGCCAAGAAATCTGGAGGACAACCTGGCCAACTGACTCAAAGAGATCTATCTTTGTTCCCATTCCAAAGAAAGGTGATCTGACAGGACAAAGATTGTTGTTGTTGATGTTAAGTACTGTCGAGTCATAGGTAACTCACAGCAAACTCATATGAACGAAAGACCTGGTCACTTGTATAACTTTCATCCTTTCTCCAAGTTCATAGGGTTTCTGAAGGCAAGCTATTTCAGAAGTCGATGCCACTCCTGCTTCCAAGCTTTTTTTTTATTGGGGAGCGCCACCAAACACCGTCCACCACGGGTAACCATTCTCGCATTTGACACATCAGTGTTACAGTGTTCAGCTTCACAGCCACCACGAGTTACCTCTGTACAGCAAGGGTACAGATCAGGGCTATACGACCTAGAAGAATGTTTGACCAAAAGCAATGAAAAACAGGCCTGAGGGCTGCAGATTAGAGTCACCCACCTTTGGCTTGGTCGCATCACTTTCTGTCCACTAGGCCAACTGATCTCTCTCTGTGCTGTTGTTGTTGTTAAGTGCTGTCAAGTCATAGGCAACTCATAGCGACCCTATGAACGAAAAACCTGGACACTTATTAGCAGTATGAATTTTTGGCAGTGTATTAGTTTCCTTCCTGAAAGAGACTTCCCCTTTCATACAAGGTACTGAGGGTTCTGCAAACTGTCTAAAGTCTAGAAATTGTTTGAGGGGCTGAGACTCTATTCAGGCAATTCATTTCAGAGTGTCATTCATTTGACCTAGAATCTTCTGCTTGTACAGATCAAGCAAACAGTAGTTTTCCCATTTTTTTCACTCCTAGAGACATCATTAATAAGTAGCCAAAGCCATAAATCATACTAGCCAAGCTGTTCTGATTACTACGTATACTATGTTATCCATTACAGTAACCATATCAATTAAATGTTGCCACTCAGCCCCTGCCACTCTACCCACTCTGGGGTCAAATCAACCTCTTTTTAGTTGTTATGTGCCCTCAATTCAGAACCAACTCATAGCTGACCCTCCAGTGGGTTTTCAGAGACAGTAAATCATACAGAAGGAGATTGTCCATATTTATCCTAAAGAGCAGCTGGTAGATTTGAACTGTGTCTTTATGTTGGTAGCATAACTCCTTGCTATTACTGAGGTTCCTTAATAAAATTAGAGTAGCTCCAATTGTGTCAAATTTAGCGTACATCAAATAGCGATCACAGCAGTTTTCAATAATTCTGGAGCTCTCTCCTCAATTTATGGTGAAAGATGTGTGGTCTGGGCAACTGCAGTATTCAAGAATTCTGGAGCTCTCTTCCCAATTTTGTTTCTCACTTTTATGGTGAAAGATGTGTGGTCTGGGCATCTCATTTGTGAGTCTATGGGTCTAAATGGATAATAGTATGATACTTTCTCTTAGCATTTGATAGCTTATTTTTTAGGTAAAATATTATAATTTATTATAGTTTAATAAACTAATCTTCCATTAAAAATGCAACTGGATAGTTGATTCAAAATGGGAAAAGCAATACAATTAATTCTGTCATCAAGCCAAATGTTCATGAAAACACATTTGTGTACACCTATTAACATTTAAAAATAATAGGTGTAGGGTGAGTAGCTAAAACTGACCTTGCTCTCTTGCCATAAACTATAAAGGAGGAGAGAATATATAACTGTTTTCAGGCACTGACAATACTAGGATCCTTGTAAAAGGGAAACACATTATGTGAGTTTGCTTTCACCTCTTTCTGGCTGCAGAAGTTTATGTATTTGGGTGAAAAGACCAGCAATCAGCATTTGGGCATTGAAATAAAGCAGCTGCAATTTAAGGAGGCAGGGTCATAAGCGGAGGAATATGCAGGAAAAGACACCATAAATCTGTGTCAAAATTTCACTTGTCTTCGCTCAAATCCTAAATTTTGTATGTGCAGGACAAGACTTCACTGGGCCAGATAGCTGCAGCTGCTGGTGGCTGAGAGTTAGACACAGTTCAGAGGTTGTACAGAGTTCCATCATTAACCAAGGCAAATCATTTCACCTCTGCGAGTCTCCATTCTCATTTCTTAATTGAAATTTTAACACTTTCCTTCTTTTTTATTTTGTCTTAACCCCATATACTAGTCAGTATGATAGCCACTCATGTACCAAGAGATGAGCATACTTCCCAAAGCATCAGCATCTTCAAGAGAATCTGGACATATAGGAGGAGGGAGGGAATTATTGGTGGTCCAGAAGGAAATGAAGTTAACCAACATGATAAGGAGGAAGGGGGTAGTGTCAAGGGTGGTAGTGGGCTATTGAATTTTAGGCCTCGGTGTCCTGGTCCTAGTCTTGGTCCTGGTCCTGGCATTGTGGGTGGTGGAGGGAGAAAAAAGTTCCACGGAGCAGATTTAGACTTAAAGTTACTTGATTTATTTCCAAGAGACCTGGAGGAGTTCTCATTGTCATCTATTGAAACTTGACTTTCATTTTTCTTCTCTTGAGCAACTACATTCTTATCTTCTCCAAATGTTGGGAAAAGTAGATAATTTAGATTTTGTTTCTCTTTATTCCCATATCCAGTATAAACCACAATACAGGTTTCTCTCTTAAAATCAATTGACTCAATGGTAGCTGGGTAAACACAGCCATCTTCTGACCAAATGGCACAACATTTATCTCCAATTTTCCACTGTTTCAATGGAATGCTGGTATTCTTTTGTTATTGTTGTTGTTGTTGTTCTTTTTCTCTTAGTAAGTTTTCTTTTAGATGTACTTTTTGGTTTGTCTGAAACTTCACAAATATCACCATTCTTCAGAGGATGTTTAAATGAAGCCACAGCTTTATCATAAGCTGTAATCAATGCTGGATCATCCCAAATGTCAGAATCATCACTCTGGCCTGTGCCACACCAGAACAGCACAGAATCCTCCCATTCCAGGATGCCTCCACCACCTCCCCAGATATCTTCCATAATATACCAAAGAAGGTCTAGTACTTCGATTTTCTTTAATGTGGGCCACTGCATAATCCATGCTTCAGCAAACCAGCTAAATTAACTACTTGGTAATTTCCTAACTTGTCAAGTTGAAACAGCTGCTGTTGTGGCCAACTAACTGAAAGAGATCCACATTTTTCCCATTCCTAAGAAAGGTGATCCAACAAAATGTGGAAATTATCAAACAATATCCTTAATATCACATGCAAGCAAAATATTGCTGAAGATCATTTAAAAGCAGGTAGAACAGTACTTTGACAGAGAACGACCAGAAATTCTACCTGGATTTAGAAGAGGTTTGGTGATTCATTGCTGATGTCAGATGTATCTTGGCTGAAAGTAGAGAATGGCAGAATGTCTGTGTTTTATTTACTATGCAAAGGTATTTACTGAGTGCATCACAATAAACTATAACATTGAGAAGAATGGGAATCCCAGAACACTTAATTATGCTTACATGCAATCTATACCTAGACTAAGAAACTGTTATCTAACTAGAATAATAGATATAAAATCAGGAAGAGTGTATGTCAGGGATATAGCCTTTCTTCATATCTATTCAATCTGTATGCTGAGTGAATTATTCGTGTAGCTGGACTCTATGAAGAATGTGGCATCGGGTTGCTTGCTGAAAGCAAGGGTGGCTAAAAATGCTTGTTGCAGAAGAACAGAGACAGATCACATCTCAACATCAAGAAAACAAAGTTCCTTACCACTGGGCCAATGAGCAACATCATGATAGATGTAGAAAGGATTAAAACTGTCAATGATTTCATTTTACTTGGATCCACAATCAACACTCAGCAGTCAGGAGATAAGAAGACATATCAGGGATCTCTCCAAAATATTGAAGATAATTTATATACATTTGAAGACTAAGGGGTGCCTGATTCAGGATACGGTCTTTTCTGTTATTTGCTATGCACGAGAGCTGGAAAATGAATAAGGATAACGGAACAAGAATTAATTCTTTTGGCTTGTGATGATGGAGAAGAGCACTGAATATCCCATGGACTGCCAAAAGAATTAACATGTCTTAGAAGAAGTACAGCCAGAGTGCTATTTAGAGGCAAAAATGGCAAAGTTTCGTATCTCATACTTTGGACATGCTACTGTTGTTGTTGTTGTTATGTGCCGTCGAGTC
>NW_006400214.1:634430-643040 GCF_000299155.1 Elephantulus edwardii | reverse complement strand
CATGGGGCATTTTTAGTCTGATGACCATATTATATATTACTCTGGAGATGAAAAGACAAGGAAAAATGGGGTTGCCTTTATAGTAAAAAAAGTTATTTCTAGATCCACCTTGAAGTACAACATCGTGAGTGGCAGGATCATATCCATACGCTTACAAGGACATGCTACTAGGAGAGGCTATTCCTTGAAAAATCATATCATGCTTGGAAGGGTTGAGGGTCAGCAAAAGAGAGGAAGATTACCAATGAGATAGATTGGTATGATGACTGTAGCAACAGGCTCAAGTGTATCAGAGAGGGTGGAGATGGCACAGGATAGTACAGAATTCAGACCTACTGTTCATAGGTTTGCTATGAGTTGTACTTGATTCGAAAGCACTTAACAGCACTACAACATGTTGAAATATTGAGTGAAGAATATGTGCACATATTAATAACCTCAGACTGATCGAACTTTATGTCCTTTTCATTATTATACCACAACTTTAATAACCATTATTCCCACACATATTCTCTAATTTCTGTGTGTCCATGTTCAGAAAATTGAGTAGTTCTTTTGTAGCATAGTGTACCTCTTCCTAGATCACAATCTGTACTTCATATTAGGGGCTTTCTGAGATTTTAGTCTCAACACTACTGACTAGAACGTGGAATGTGAGAAGTATGAAGCAGGAAACTTGAAGATTGTTAAGGAACAAATGGAAAGCATAAATATTGACATAATAGATATTGGCAAAATGAAATGGATTGACATGGGACATTTTTAATCAGACAATCATATGATCTACTATACTAGAAATGAAAAGGTGAAGAAAGATGGTGACACATTCATAGTTTAAAAGATCATTTATAGATCCATCTTGAAATACAATATTGTGAGTGACAGGATAATATCCATACACATACAAGGAAGGCCTGTTAATACTACTATGTTTCAAATATATGCACTAACAACCAGAGCCAATGATGAGGAATTAGATTATTTCTACCAACTTTTGCAGTCGGAAATCGATCGAACATAGAATCAAGATCATTTTATAATAATGGGTGATGGAATGCAAAACTTGGGAATAGGCAAGGAGGATCAGTAGTGGGGAAGCCTGGACTCAGTGACAGAAATGAGGCTGGAGATAGAATCATAGAATTCTGTACAGTCAATGACCTATTTATTGCAAATACCTTTATAAGAAACATAAACAGCAACTATACATGTGGACTTCACCTGTTGGTCTATACAGGAATCAGATTGACTATATCTGCAGTGTGTGGGGGGGGAAATCAATGAAGAAGCTCAATATCATCTGTGGAAACTAGGCCAGGTGCCGATTGTGGAACAGACCATCAACTACTCATATGCAAGTTCAAACTAAAGCTAAAGAAAATAAAATTAAATCCACAAGAACCAAAGTTTGACCTCAAGTCTATCCCACCAGATTATAAAGACCATCTCAGGAACAGATTTGAGGCCTTGAACACTAATGAGCAAAGCTGTGGGACGATATCAAGAATATCATCCATGAAGACTACAAAAGGACTGCAAAGACAGAGGAGGAAGAAAAGACCAAGGCGGATGTCAAAAGAGACTAAATATTGCACTAGAGCACCGAGAAGCCAAAACAAAGTGAAGAAATAAAGAACAGAAGATTTCAAAGGGCAGCATGGGAAGGCAAAGTATTATAATGAAATGTACAAAAAGCTGGGATCAGAAAATCAAAAGGAACAAACTCGTTTGGCATTTCTTAAGCTGAATGAACTGAAGAACAAGTTTAAGCGTTAAACTGCAATATTTAAAGATAATGAGGGTGGAATGTTGAATGACCCTGGAAGCACTAAAAGAACATGCAAGAAGTACATATAGTCACTGTACCAAAAAAGAATTGGTTGACAGAAGAATTTAAGGAAACAACTTCTCTGAAGGAACTGGCATAGATGGAATACCAATTGACATATTTTAGCAAACATATGCTGTCCTGGACACACTCACCAAATTATGCCAAGAAATCTAGAGGGCAGCCACCTGGCCAACTGACTGGAAGACCTCTAGATTTATTCCCATTCCAAAAAAGTGACCCAGCAGAGTGTGGAAATTATTGAACAACAGCACCAATATCACACATAAGCAAGATACTGCTGAAGGTTACCCCAAAACAACTGGAACAATATATAACCAGAGAACTGCCAGATGGGTAAACTGGGTTCAGAAGAGGCTGTGGCACTAGGGACATTATAGCCAATGTTAGGCTGTGGCACTAGGGACATTATAGCCAATGTTAGATGGATCTTAGTTGAAAGCAGAGAGTACCAGAGAAATGTCTATCTGTGCTTAGTTGACTATGCAAAGGCATTTGATTGTGTGGATAATAACAAATTGTGGCTACCCTTGAGAAGGATGGGAATCCTAGAACACTTGATTGTGCTCATGTGAAACCTATCCTAATACCAGGAAGCAGAAGTCAGAACAGAGCAGGGAAATACTGCATCATTCAGGATCAGGTATGGTGTGCATCAGGGATGCATTCTGTCTCCATATCTTTTTCAATCCAAATGCAGAACAGATGATTTGGGAGGCTAGGCTCTATGAGGAGGAATGTGACATCAGGATTGGAGGAAGACTCATCAACAACCTACATTATGCAGATGACACAAACTTGTTTTCAGAAACTGAAGAGGACATGAGATGTTTGCTGCAGAAGGTCAAGGTCTGTAGTCTTCAAAATTAATTGAAGCTCAACATAAAAAAAGAGATTCTCACCACTAGGCCAATTGGTAATATCATGATAGATGGAGAAGAGATTGGCATTTTTAACAATTACAGCTTGATTCTTTCCATAATCAACACTCTTGGCACTAGCAGTCAGGAAATAAAAATATTAATTGAATTGGGGAAATCTGTTGTGAGGGACCTCTCCAGAATACTGAAGAGCAATGATGTCAGTCTGGAGACTAAGGTGCACCTGATCCAGGCCATGGTTTCTTCAGTTATTTGATATGCATCAAAGACCTGGATGATGAAGGACTACAAATTATCAAAGAAGAAACAATGCCTTTGAGTTGTCGTGCTGGAGAAGAGTGTTAGACATACCATGGACTGACAAGAGAACAAACAGGTCTGTCTTGGAGAGAGAGAGAAACCAAGTAACTTCTTGGAGGCAAGGATTTTGAAGCTCCATCTCATATTTTGGGCTTGTTGCCAGGAAGGACCAGTTCTTGGAGAAGGACATCATGCTCAGAATGGTGGAGAGACAACGCAAGTGAGGAAAATCCTGGATAAGACAGTTTGATTCAGGGACTAGGGTAATAGGTGTATCAGAGACAATGAGATTGGCTTGGGAAAGGGCAGAGTTCAGCGCTTTTGTACACAGAGTTGCTATGAGTCATAGGCGACTCAACATCACATAACAACAAACAACATAGATTTAGAGGCAAAAATGAGTAACAGTGGTGTTGGTTCCTGGGAACCTTGAGTAACTCTTGTAAAACATCTGTTTTAGCCTATGCCCCAGTCAATACCTCAACCACAGAGAAAAGTTCATTACACAGGTGTAAATCACATGGGGAGGAGATTGCCTGTCTTTCTTCCAAAAAGAATCTGGTAAATTCAAACTACCTGGATGTCTAGGAGAACAAAAAGGTTCCACCTGGAGAGGATGAAACCAGGCTACTCTTTGGAGGCAAGGGTTCTGAAGCTTCATCTGACATACTTTGGATATGTTGCAAGGAGGGACCAGTCCTTGGAGCATGCTTGGGGCAGTAAATGCCACAGGAGGAGATTGCCCATCTTTCTCCCTCAATGCAGTTGGTGGACTTGAACCACCTGCTTTTTGGTTAAGAGTACAACTCCTTATCCACTCGACCACCACAGCTTCATAACTCACACTAGACTATAGTATATCAGTAATCATGAGGATGGTGCAGAATAGGGCAAGATTCAGATCTGTTGTTCATAGGGTTGCTATGGGTAGTTCATAGATTCAACAGCACCTAACAACACTGCACACAGGCAGACTAACTGTGTCTTTGATGGCCAAGTAACTGTAAGACTTCCATGAATGAGAACTTCACTCAGTACTATCTATGGTTTAACATTCAACTGCAGCTGCAAAAGGTACACAGTGTGGACAAAGTGAAAGCCATTATTATTTAAAAATATTATTCTTTAAAAATAGTTTAATAAATGGTACACAATAGGAAGATATTACTTATAAGGACCAGTCTTGGCACCTAAATGTAGCTCATTTTGTAGTACCATCAAATTAGTCATGTGGTTCAAAAAAATGACTAATTCTTTTAAGCTGCTTCTGTCAATAGTAAACAGACAAATCACTTGCAAGACTTCAGCCTGACCAATCATTTTGTGAGAATTGCATACCCAGGACCAGAAAGGCTATATAAGAAAAGTTCATTGCACTGAAATTGCCACTAATGGAGAGCTCTGGTGGCCTAGTGGTAAGAAGCTGCGCTGCAAATCCAAAGGCATGTGGTTTGAATCCACCAGCTACTCTGAGGGAGAAGGATGAGCATTCTCCTCATGTGCAATTAACTGCCTCTGAAAACCCACTAAAGGGCCAGATATGGGTCAGTTCCAACTCAATGGCACACAACAACAACAATGGCAGATATGTCTAAGGATCATAGAAGAGTCAATGCCTTTGAGCTGTGGTGCTGGAGAAGTGTATTGAACATACCATGGACTGCCAAGAAAACAAACACGTCTGTCCTAGAGAGGATGAAATAGGGTTGCTACTTGGAGGCAAGGATTTTGAAGCTCTGTCTCACATATTTTGGACATGTTGTCAGGAGGGACCAGTCTTTGGAGAAAGGATATCATGCTTAGAAGTGTAGAGACTCAGCACAGGAGAGGAAGACCATGGATGAAATGGATTGGCATAGTAACTATGGCTATGGAGGCAAGTATGTCAGAAACAGTGAGGTTGGCTCAGGACAGGGCAAGGTTCAGAGCTATGGCTGCTACGAAACGTAATCGACTTGATGGCACATAACAACAACAATCGCAGATGACTTTCGTTATCTCCCTTAGCAGTTTCCATTCCCCCTCTGCAGCCTTAACTCTGGACAAGAATACCCATTCATTTATCCCTTTAAAACAAATCTTTCCCTCATCTGTTTCAATGCAGTATACATCATTCCTCTCCTCCTTTTCTGTCTTCCCTCAACCATGTCAGTCCCGTTTTACAACAGTGACCCTATACAATATCCTTTTGTGACTGAGATATTTCCCTCAGCATAATGTCCTCTAGGGTCATCCACTTTGTATAATATTTCATGAGTTAATAAAGGCCTTTTTGTGACTCACTTTTACTTGTTTTAATGCTTTCAAGATTCATTCATATCATAACTTGCAGTACTACTTCATTACATTTTATGGCTACATAATATTCTAATATGAATATGCCTTTTACTATGTTTTTATCAATTGATAGACTTTTGGGATTCTTTCCACTTTTTTTAATTTTTTTGTTTTATAATACGTTTTTCATTCTTGTGGACATATACTTAGAAGCGGAATTTATGAATCATATGATATTTCTATGGTCAGACTTTTTTTTTTCCATATCATTGAATCAGATCCCATTGGCACAGGAGGAGATTGCCCCTCCTACTCCAGCAGAGCATCTGGTGGATTCAAACCACACGGTAATGGGATTGCAGCGCAGTTTCTTGCCATTAGGCTCCCAGAGGCACTGCCTCAAGTTTTTTTAAAAAAATCTATCAAATTTTTCCACATCCTTATTAGCATTTTATATCTGTCTTTTTATATTATTATTGTCACTTGAGTGGATGATTAGTGGTATCTCACTCAACCATTGAATGACATCATTGTTGATGTCAGATGGATTTTGACTCAAGGAAAAGACCAGAAAGATGTTTACCTGTGTTTTATTGACTCCTCAGAGGTATTCAATTGTGTGAATCTTAATAAATTATGTATAAAAATGAGAAGAATGTGAATTCCAAAACACTTAATTGTACTCATGTGGAACCTGTACAAGAACCAAGAAGCAGCCATTTACTGTGTGTTTAAATCGACATGTTTTAAAATCAGGAAAGATGTGAGCCAGGGGTGTATCCTTTCAACATACATATTCAATCTGTGTGCTCAAGTAATAGTCTGAGAAACTGTACTGCATAAAGATTAATGTCACATCAGATTGATGGAAGACTCATCAATAACTTTAATTTTTTCAGATGACACAACCTTGGTTACTAAAATCCAAGATGACTTGAAATAGTGACTGATGAAACTCAGACTATAACCTTTTTTATGGATTAAACCTCCACATCAAGAAAACAAAATCCTCATAACTGGACCAATAGACAGCATCATGATAAAAGGAAAAAAGATTGAAGCTGTGAAGGATTTAACTTTACTTGCGTCCACAATCAACATCCATGGAAGCAGCATAAAAGTAAAAAAGTTGAAAGACTTATTGCATTGAGCAAATCAGCTACCAAGGACCTCTTTAAAGTGTTAAAGAGTAATGATGTTAGTTTAAAGATTAAGGTGTGCCTGATCCAAGCCATGGTATTTTTAACTACTTCACATGGCTGTGAAATTTGGAAATAAAGAATACTGAAGAAGAATTAATGTCTTTGAATTGTGATATTATTAAGGCATATTTAATATACTGCTGTTGTTGTTCTTGTTATGTGCTGTCGAGTCGTTTGCGACTCATAGCGACCCTATGTACAACAGTGGACAGTCAAAAGAAAAAAAACCTCTTTGAAAAAAATGGAGCCAAGGTGTTTTTCTTCCATACTTTGAACATGCTATGAGAAAGGGCTAGTCCCTGAAAAGAACATTATCCTTGGAAGAATAGATAGTAAACTAATGAGAGGAGGACCTTCAGTAAGATGAACTGATGCATTGCAACAATGGATTTAAAAAATTGTGAGAATGGTGCAGGATTAGGCAAGGTTTTGATCTGTTGTACATAGGGTTGTTATGAATCTGAGTTGACTTCATAACACCTAATAACAACAACTAATGATGTTAGGCATCTTTTCATGTGCATATTGACTATTGGCAATTTGTATTTCTCCTTTGGAAAAATGTCCATTCAAATCCTTTACACACTTTAAAATTGAATTCTTTTCATCCTATTTTTGATTTGTAAGACTTCTTTATATATTCTTGATACAAGGTATGTCTTAATTATTGTAAAAGAGCAAGGGCCATGTGGGGACGGCCATATCTGACCTTTACCACCTTCATAAAGGGAAACTGTCCCTGTCAACAGCATCAATAACACAAAGCCAATTCCCCTGAGATCAGGCATGCCTCCACATTCCAGTACCTCTCTCTACTTATCTCAACACTAATCTTACTGCTTTACTGGGTCCAAAATCTGGTGTGATAGCTCACAAACCACACAGAACTATGTTGAGGAAGTCAAAAGGTTACAGTTCAGTTAACAGCAGATTACACTTAGGACACTTTCCAAGATGTGCTCACAGGCACCCCAACCTTGAACTTTCTGGCTTAAAGCTAGTGTTACAAAGTTCTGAGTCCACAAATATGGATTTATGGGGGCGCACACGCACACACACACACGTTGTCTAAAAACTTAGGCAAAGGCTCTTAGCTTAGCTCTGGTTCTTTCTGGGGTGGGGGCAGGGGCAGGTAGCAGTTGATTCTCATGTAGATTCTCTGGTTCTCTGCTTAGCCATGGCTGCTGTTGCTGCTGTAAGTCTACCTGGCACAGAATATCTGGTCCTGAAGGGTGTCTACTGCATGCCTACGCCTTTGCTGATATTGAGAGAGAGACTCTCTACTGCTGGAATTTCTCAAATTTGTTGGCAAGACTAGCCAATCCCCTTGTAGATTGATGAGACTGGCCATCACCCTCTGGATAGGCTAACACACACTATTCACATATCCCTACCCATCCACATCCCAGAGCCAGGTTCAGTGGCTGGGAATCTAGTGCTTCTAAGTAGAAACATCATACATGGGTGGTCTTAACTGTAATTTT
Organism: Elephantulus edwardii; assembly: GCF_000299155.1. Taxonomy (NCBI): domain Eukaryota; kingdom Metazoa; phylum Chordata; class Mammalia; order Macroscelidea; family Macroscelididae; genus Elephantulus; species Elephantulus edwardii. The sequence goes on along the minus strand of NW_006400214.1, from coordinate 635,047 downwards.
CTATTTTCTCACAGGAGATTAGAAGTCCTAATTAAGGGCTTTGGCTTTAGGGAAAGGTTGGGATATTCTCTCTCTCTTCCCCCACCCCTCTTTATCAGCTCAGGGAAAGTCCTCTTTTTTCGATTTCTGTTCCTCAGTTCTTTATATAGACCTTTATATAGTTCTTTATAGACCTTTGTATAATGTGATATCTATCTTTCCCTATCTCAGCTTACTTCTCTCTGCCAAATCTGCTTGTTTATATCTCAAAGGCTATTGATTGCTTGCTTAAGAGCTGCCCAATACTAACTTGATTTCATAAACATAATAGAGAAAAATCTCATTTCCAAATGGGACCACATGCATGAGTATCAGAGTTGGGTTTTAAAAAAAAAAAGAGTTGGACTTTACAACAAATATTTTGTAGAACACAATTCAACTCATAACAAGTCCCTTATCAGATATGTTGTTGTTATGTGCTGTCGACTCAAATCCCTATGCACATCCAAAAACTTCTCCAACAGGGTAAAAAGGGAGGCCACTGACTGGGAAAAATTATTCGGTAATAACATATCAGATAAGGGACTTATATCCAGAATTTATTAAATACTTGAGCACCACAACAAGATAAAGGTAAA
>NW_006400214.1:612926-622367 GCF_000299155.1 Elephantulus edwardii | reverse complement strand
GCGGGGAGAAGGGTGAAACAATGAATGAATGGAATTCCAAAATCTCTGTAGATGTTCATTGACATGAAAAATAAATAGTGAGATTCCGCTACAGTAACAAAGCACAGAGAAGGGAAGAAAGAAAACCATATCAATTACAATAGTCAACCACAAATTGTGATACTTAGGAATAAAACTAACCAGAAAGGGCGACTGAGGTTGAGATTTCAAGTATGGAAATACAAAGCAAGAGGAACAGTTGTAAGCAGACACTAGTGACTGGGACATGGAATGTGAGAATGATGAATGTAGGAAAATTAGATATTGTTAAGGAAGAAATGGAATGCATAAATATTGACATATTAGGCATTGGCGAGATGAGATGGACTGGCATGGGGCATTTTGATTCAGATGATCATATAATATATTACTGTGGAGATGAAAAGGTGAGAAAAAATGGAGTTGCTTCCATAGTTAAAAAAGTCACTTCTAGATCCATCTTGAAGAATAATATTGTGAGTGACATGATATTATCTATATGTATACAAGGAAGTCCAGTGAATACCACTATCATTCAGATACATGCACCAACAACCAGAGCCAAGGAAGAGGATTTAGAAGATTTTTATCAACTTTTACAGTCGGAGATAGATCGAACATGCAATCAAGATGCATTGATAACAATGGGTGACTGGAACACAAAAGTTGGGAACAGTGAAGAAGAATCAGTAGTTTGAAAACATGGACTCAGTGACAGAAATGGAGCTGGAGAGAGAATGATTGAATTTTGCACAATCAATGACTTATTCATTGCAAATACGTTTTTTAAGAGACATAAAAGCAGGTTATATACATGTATTTCACCTGATGGTATGCGTAGGAATCAGATTGATTACATCTGGAAAGAACTGATTACAGCTGGAAAGAACAGCTGGAGAAGCTCAATATCAGCTGTGAAAACTAGGCCAGGAGCTGATTGTGGAACAGACAACCAACTACTCATATGCAAGTTCAAGCTGAAGTTGAGGAAAATTAAACCAAATCCATGGCAACCAAAATATGATTTTGAGTCTATCCCTCCTGAATTTCAGAACAATCTCAGGAACAGGTTTGAGGCCTTAAACACTAATGAGCGAAGACCAGACGAGTTGTGGGAGGATATCAAGGGTATCATTCAGAAAGAGTGCAAATGGTCATTGCAAAGATAGAAGAGGAAAAGAAGACCAAAATAGATGCCAGAACAGACTCTGAAAATTGTACTGGAGTGCAGAGAAGCCAAAGCACAAGGAAGAATTCAAGATACTAAAGAGTTGAATAGAAGATTTCAAAAGACAGGATGGGATGACAAAGTAAACTTTTACAATGAAATGTGCAAGGATTTGGAGTCAGAAAATCAAAAGGGCCAAACTCGCTCAGCATTTCTAAAGCTCAAGGAACTGAAGAACAAATTTAAACCTCAAGTTGCTATAATCAATGATGCTTTCGGCAGAAAATTAAATGATCCAGGAAGTATTAAAAGAAGATGGAAAGAATATACTGAGTCACTGTATCGAAAGGAATTGGCAGACACAGAAGAATTTAATGAAATAACATATGAGCAAGAGCCTATGGTGATGAAAGAAGTTCAGGATACTTTGAAGGAAATGGCAAAAAATAAGGCCCCAGGAAAAGATGGTATAGCAATTGCCATTCAGCTAACAGATTCTGCCCTGGACGTGCTCACCAAGTTGTGCCAAGAAATCTGGAGAATAACCACTTGGCCAACTGTGTGGAAGAGATCTATATTTGTTCCCATTCCAAAGAAGGGTGACCCAACTGAGTGTGGAAACTACAGAACAATCTCATTGATTTCACATACAAGCAAGATTCTACAGAAGATTATCCAAAAACAACTGGAACAGCACATCAGCAGAGAACTGCCAGAAATCCAGGCTGCGTTTAGAAGGGGTCGTGGTACTAGGGATATTGTAGCTAATGTTAGATGGATCTTAGCTGAAAGCAGGGAATACCAGAGGAATGTCTATCTGTGTTTGATTGATTATGCAAAGGCGTTTGACTGTGTGGACCATAACAAACTGTGGCTGACTCTGAGAACAATGGGAATCCCAGAACAGTTGATCGTTCTAATGCGAAACCTATAGTTGGACCAAGAGATAGTCGTCAGAACTGGATGGTTCAAAATTTTGAAGGGCATATGCCAGGGATGTGTCCTGTCTCTATACCTTTTCAACCTGTATGCAGAACAGATTATCCGGGAGGCTGGGCTCTATGAGGAGAAATGTGGGGTCAAGATTGGTGGAAGATCTATCAACAATCTGAGTTATGCAGATGACACAACCCTGCTTGCTGAAACTGAGGAGGACCTGAAGCATTTGCTGCTGAGGGTCAAGGACTGCAGCCTTCAATATGGATTGAAGCTCAATGTCAAGAAGACAAAGATTCTCACCACTAGACCAATTGGCAGCATCAGGATGGATGGCGAAGAGATTGAGATTGTTCACAGCTTAAGTTTTCTTGGCTCCACAGTCAACACTCTTGGCACCAGTAGCCAGGAAATTAAAAGGCACATTGCCATGGGGCAGTCTGCTGTTAGGGACCTCTCCAAAGTATTGAAGAGCAATGGTGTCTCTCTGGAGACTAAGGTGCATCTGATACAGGCCATGGTCTTTGCAATCACTTGTTATGCATCAGAGAGTTGGACAATGACCAAGAAAGATAGAAAGAGAATTGGTGCCTTTGAGCTGTGGTGCTGGAGAAGAGTTTGAGAGAGTACCATGGACTGCTAGGAAAACAAACAGATAGATTCATCCTAGAAAGGGTTAAACCAGGAGGCTCCTTGGAGGCAAGGATTCTGAGGCTGCGTCTAACATACTTTGGACATGTTGTGAGGACAGACAAGTCCTTGGAGAGGGACATCATGCTTGGGAGGGTGGAGGGACTGTGCAGGAGGAGAAAGGCCCTCTATGAGGTGGATTGATTCAGTGACTGGGGTAATCAGGATGGGAGTGTCAGAGACAGTACAATTGGCACAGGACAGAGCAGAGTTTAGGGCTGTTGTACATAGGGTCGCTATGAGTCGCAAGCGACTCGACGGCACATAACAACAACAACAGAGAGACAAAAGACCTTTACAAAGAAAACGATAAAACACTTCCATTAGAAACAATAAAAGACCAAAATAAATGGGAAATTGTTCCCTGCTTATGGATAGGAAGATTCAATATTGTGAAAATTACAATCCTACCCAAAGTAATCTACAGGTTTAATGCCATCCCAAAACAGTTATCAGATTCATTTTCCAAGGAGACTGAAAAGACATTTGTCAAGTTTATTTGGAGAGGAAAGAGACCCTGATTAAACAAAACACTCCTGAAAAACAAAAGTGATTCAAAACAACTATGAGATATCATCCCACGCCAGTACGAATAGCAAATGTGGAGAGACTGGAACTCTTATTCACTTTTGGTGGAAGTGTAAAATGGCGCAGCCACTGTAGAAGGCGGTATGGCACTTTCTCAAAAAGTTGCAAATATAGATACCATTTGACCCAGCAATTCCACTACAGGACAGCAAGCAATAAATGCTGGAGAGGATGTAGAGAGGATAGGAACTCTCATACACTATTGGTGGGATTGTAAAATGGTACAACCACTTTGGAAGGCAGTTTGGTGTTTCCTCAAGAAGTTAAACATAGACATTCCATACAACCTCTGCTAGGAATATACTTCAAGGAACAGAATAAAGACACAGAAATTTGTACACTAATGTTCATAGCAACGTTTTTCATCATCACAAGATCATGGAAACAGCCCAGTTGTCAAACCAGAACCTTATGGATTGAGAAATTGTGGTACATTCATATGATGGAGTATTATGAAATGTTGCAAACCGTTTACACAATGCCTGGAAGATACGAACATAAAGAGACAAACGCACACAAAAGACAAGACAGGACTGCCACAAAGGAAAACACACTCACACAGACAGGGCAAGATAAGGCAGCAGCAGCCTCGTGGGTCTGCATTTATTAGAATATATAGGGGGTCTAAGCAATGATCTCATTTTTGGGAGTTTCCATAGAATCCTAATAAACAGTGATCTCATATCTCAGTTTTTGTAGAATCATAAAAGAGAAACAATCGATCAAGGGAGGGCACGCACTCTGTTCCTTATGATAAATGATGCTTTTCACATTGAAGAGGTTAGGAGACTGAAACTAATTAGGATATATGATTTACAGGAAGAGAGACCTCCAAGTTCCCAGCCCATTGCAGGACAGAGGACAAGTGTTTCTCTTTAATTATTAAAGATATTTAATTATTAAACCAGAGAGTTACCTGTTTGCAGGCGGAACTCACAATAACCCGGAAGCCCACTCTGGTGCGAGCTGGGCTTCCAATAATGGCGTCCGGTCCTCCTCAATGTAAGACCGAGTGAATGAACTCAGTCTCTAAAGAGCAAACACTGCCTCAGACCATAATTGTAAAAATAGAAGGATAACTTGTAAAACATGTATAGAGGCCCACGGGGGAATGGGTGGGGACAGAAGGGTGAGGATGGCAGGTGGGAAATCACAGGGTTGTACAGTTTAGTGGAAATGAGAAAGATCCAGTAGGGACCTGAAAAGACAAGATAATTGTGGGCATAGTTCAACGATGATTCATTTTATAAAACACAATGTATGGGAATGATTGTATGAAATACAATGTTAGTGATGTATAGTATGAAACAAAGTATCTTAATTTTGTAAAAAAGAAAAGAATCTCAGGAAAATAAGGAAAAAAATAAATAAAATTTTAAAAAGTAACCCCACATACTTTGTTAGGAGATGCTATTCCTGTTAGAGAAGGGACATCGCGCTTGAAAAGAAGAGAAGCAGCAAAAGAGAAGACCCTCAATGAGATGGATTGATACAGTATCTTCAGCCATGGGCTTGAGTATGTCAGAGATGATGAGAATGACACACAACAGGACAGGGTTCAGATCTGTTGTTCACAGGGTCACTATGACACACTATGCACAACTTCATGGCACCTAACAATAACAATCTAAGTTCACAGGTATTTATCCCTTTCTTTCTTTCTTTCTTTTTCCTTTTTTAAATTTCTTTCTTCTTAAGAGGTTTATTGATTTATCTCCTACTTTCCCCCCCCTTTGATAGATTTTCTCCCTCCCTCTTTTTCCAGTTAAATTCAGTAGTAGGAGGTTGTATACCAACTTTAGTTTCACTATTAATACTTTCTGATAGCTCACTACCATTTGACCATTCACATTTTTAATTATTTTTTTAATATGGTGTGAGGTAGATGTTCATCTTCATTTCTAACATGTGAATAGCTAATACTTCCAGCATCACTTGTTGAAAAGATCCCCCCCCACACACACACACACATTGAATTAAATGAGTATGCTTGTCAAAAATAAATAGACTGTAAATGTAGATATTTATTTCTGGACTTTCAATTCTAATCTATTGATCTGTATTTTCTTTATGCTGGTACTATATTATCTTTCCCCCTCACCCCAGTATTTTAAAACAAATTCTGGCCAATTTTATTAGAGATAAATATTCCATGATTTCTTTTTCACCAGTCTTTTCTGGCATGATTCTAATTATATCAGAATCATCTGAATCAATGATAGCCAGTATGCATATTCTGCAGTATTTTCCACATTCTGTGCTCAGTTTAATATTATTTCCACTGTAGTGATTGTCATCACTTTAGGCCAACAGAGTGTAGTACTCTATTTAAGATTTATTTTTTTTTTCAAGACTGGGTAGTTGTTAACGAGGATGACAAATCTGGCTTTTCCCTGCCTGATCATCTTTAGACTATGCTTGTACCCCAGTACATATTTACCACTTTTCGTAATAAGTTGGATCCTAGAGTTGATTAACTCTAGACATTTTTTCAATTTTGTTTTTTTGGGTTTGTTTGTTTGTTTGTTTTTAAGCTACCATCTTCTCACCTTAGGTGTGAGCTGACCCTTAACCAAAATCTGCTTGCAAAATGGCTGGAGAGGGATAAATAAAGCACTCAGTACCATATTACCTGGATTACATTCAATTTGTAGTAAGTTTAAATTAGGCAGTAAGAGTCCTCCAAATATGTTCTTCTTTTTCAATTTCTTGTTATGTTCTGTTGAATCAGAACAGACTCATAGCTCACTCTCCAACAGGTTTTCAGAGGCTGTAGATTTCATACGAGGAGATTGTCCATTTTTCTCTTGCAGAGCAACTGGTGTATTCAAACCACCTGCCTTTGTGTTGACATATATTTTGTATTTATTGCATTTTCATATGGATTTTAGGGTTAGCTTGGCAATATATACCATTAGCCAGTAGGAATTTTTATAAAAATAGCATTGAATATGTAGGTAGATCTTAGAAATATTAGCATCTTGGTTATATTAAGCCTTCCATTCCATTAATATTAGATGTCTTTCTATATTTTTACCTCTTCTTCGATTTCTTTCAATTAATCTTTAAGGTTCTTTATGGCTTCATTCTTCAGTCCTGCTGTAATCTGTTCTGCTGCCTGTCACTACAAATCAGTTGAATAGAGTCAAAGATTAAATTTTTTAAGTACACTTCGTTCAGAGGCTAGTGAGTGATCTAAGATAAGGGTGAGGATTGGCACCCAAAGAAACCATTCTAATACATCAGATCAAGCCAGGCTTTCTTAAGGAGGTAGGGAAGAAAAAAGGAACGAGAGGAAAGAGTTCGATATGGCAGGAATATGAGGGAAGGGTTCAGAAGTCCAATACGATTGTCTATTCTATAATTTCCTTTCCTAGTGATGGTCACCAATGCTTTATATTCAGAGAAGTTGATAATCAAGCTTGCTTACAGATGGTGCATTTTTGTGTGGTTAGTCTCTTAGTCTTTCATGATGAGTTAACTTGATCATAAATCCTTAATTCATAGAACAACAATTTTATAGCCCCCTGATTAATCAAGCTAATTATTCTTACATCCACTCCTTTAAACCTATAGACTGTGTGTAAGCCCCCAACATTCCCTACTGTTAGTATTATTGTAATTGCTATGTGCCGTCACATCACTCATAGTGATCCCACGTACAACAATTCTGAACCCTACTCTATCCTGAGTCAACCTTATTGACTCTGATACATCTACCCTCATTACTCCAGTCACTGAGTCAATCTATCTTATCCAAGGTCTTCTTCTCTGCCCTGTCTCTCCACCCTCCCAAACATAATGTTTGGAGATGTAGGAACAGAGGTAATGACAAAATGCACAAGTTCTACTCCTGGCTTCCAAGCATCACAAATCTATGGAAGGCATTTACCATTTTTGTCTTGTTTATAATCTGTGCTGTAGTGAACTGTACTACATTCAGTGTACACCTCTCTTTCAGCCTTTATTTGACTAGTGCAAACCCTATAAAGCCACATTTGACCCTAAAAACTCTGCAGAGAAGCAAACTGATAATTTCAATGTGAAACCAATTTCTTAAAATCTTATAAAAATAAGACACCTAATACTAACAAAGAAAGACTGTTAGTATTGTTGTTGTTTGTTGTTTGATGCCGTCGAGTCGTAGACGACTCATAGCGACCCTATGAAAGAACGGCCTGAGCACTGTTCGTACATAGAGTTTCCGGAGGCAAGCTATTTCGGAAGTGGATGCCGCTCCTGCTTCCAGGCTTGATTTAGTTGGGAAGCTCCAGACAACACTGTCCATCATGGGTACCCATTACCACGATTGGCACATCACTGTCACAGTCTTCAGCATCACAGCAACCACGAGTTACTACTGTACAGCAACGCATAGGCCAGTGCTATACCACCTAGAAGAATGTTTGACAGGAAGACAATGTGAACCGGCCCTCGGGCCCTTTGGGCTTAAGGCCGCCTCCTGGCTCAAACTCTAGGCCCAGGCTGGCTAGCCTCACTCCGGGGACAGAGCAAACCTGCACGTCAAACACATTCCCGGAAAAGCAGTCGACTCCAAAAGCTTGCCACGATACCTGCGCTCACACCACCATGCTCCTTCCTTCTGGCAAGGAGAGCTTCCCAAGACACTGGGAGGAGCCAGTCAACCAGGAACAACATCTGTTAGTATTAGTTATCTTATTTTTAACCCGTCATAAAACCCAGGCATATGGTTCGAATCCATCAGCTGCTTCATGGGAGAAAGATGGACAATCGCTTCCCATGTGATTTACTGCCTCTGAAAACCCACTAGAGGGTCAGCTATGTAAGTGACTCTGTTTTTTTTTTTTCATGCTGCTTTTAGTATTCCATCATCCTTATCTTTTATTTTGAAGAATTTGACTATGACATGTCTCAAAGTTTTTCCTTTTGGGTCTAATTTATTTGGTGTTTGCTGTCCTTCTTGAATGTGGATTTCCCCATTCTTCAAAATACTTGGGAAGTTTGCTTCTAGTACTTCTTCCACAATTTTGTCAGTGATTTTCCTGTCCCTCCCTTTTTTCTGGAATTCCAATCATATGGATGTTTTTCCTTTTGATGTCATCCCACATGATTCTAATGTTTTCTTCATTTTCTTTATGTCTCATTGCTGATTTTTCTTCTAGTCTGTTTCTAATGAGGCTTTTGCCTTCCAGCTTACTGAATCCTTGTTCCATCTCTTCAATTGCACTTTGTCCTACTGGTGTGTTGAATACTTTGGCCAATACAGTATTACTATTCTGCATTACATTATCATGCTCTGCCGCTATTTCCAGTACTTTGTTGGCTGTACCATGTGTCTTGTGATGATTTTTTTTTTTAAGTTCTTGTATCTCTTTATCTATACTCTCAATTCTTTCTTCTATCCTTTGCATTTTCTTCCATAGGTGTTCAGGTTGCTCCTCATTAATTCTAGATTGTTGTCCCCCAGGGTATTTGCTCTCTTAATGGCTTCCATTGTTTCTTCCATCATTTCCATTCTCTTCTGTAACAGTTCAAATAAGTCCACATAAACATATTTCTTCTGGTTCTCTCTATCTGGGGTGTTCATTGAGTCTGCTTTTTTTATTATTAAATTTCATTACTTTTAGTGAACATTTACAGAGATTTTGGGTTTTCATTCATTCATTGTTGCACTGTTTTCTCTACCCTCCTCCCCAGTTCGTTCTTCTTCCCCCCGTCCCGAATGTCTGCTTTAATTTTCCAATTGCCACAGTGCTTGTCAAAGTCAGTTCTGAGTAATCTCCTTTGTCAGTGTGTCCTTTCCCATTCCCTATCTCTCCTCCCTGAGAGAGACTTCACCCTGATTCATAAGGAAAAGGGGATGGCGTATTCTCTTAGCTACTTCGTGCTGAAAAGGGACATTGTGGGTTTCAGGGTGAAGATCTTCTCTCACTACTCTAAAGGGCCCCTTAGGCAGTAGGAAACACATAGACTATTATGGAGATTGGTTTTGGAATTTAGATGCACTGTTATCAATTGTGCTTAGCCGTACATGTTCATATCCTTGAAGATGTATCATG
>NW_006400214.1:605267-609036 GCF_000299155.1 Elephantulus edwardii | reverse complement strand
TGGCTGCTGTTGCCAAGAGTGTTGACTGTGGAGCCGAGCAAACTGAAGCTGTGAACAATCTCAATCTCTTCGCCATCCATCCTGATGCTACCAATTGTTCCAGTGGTGAGAATCTTTGTCTCCTTGACGTTGAGCCTCAGTCCATACTGAAGGCTGCAGTCCTTAACCCTCTGCAGTAAGTGCATGAGGTCCTCCTCAGTTTCAGCGAGCATGGTTGTGTCATCTGCATAGCGCAGATTGTTGATAGATCTTCCACCAATCAGTCCCATCACTGATTATTATTAATGAATCTTGGTTGCATATTTGATTGATTTCCAATGGCAAAGTTGGTAAAAATATTTCATTTCTTCTTTGGCTCTGGATGCTGTGTAATAGCAGCTTATAAGCTAAGCGTTAGAGAAGCCATTTTATATTTTAGTATTAGAGAAACCATTTTGTTGTGACAGCCATTTTAAGAAATGTATGCCTTAATAATTTTGGCAGTAATATGTGTTACTAAAAGGAGTTCTCATGGCCTAGTGGCAAGAAGCTGTGCTGCAGTCCTGAAGGCATTCTGTTCAAGGCCACCAGCTGCTCTGCGGGAGAAGGATGGGCAGTCTACTCCCATGCAATTAACTGTCTTTGACAACCTACCAGAGGGTCAGCTATGAGTCTGTTCTGACTCTACAGTATAGAACAACAACAACAACATGTGTTACTAAGGTTTATGCTCCCTCGTTCATGCTGACCCAGCTTGGTTACCACTCCCTGACTACATACTCTTCCTGGCCCAGGGACTGGAAACCCACGAGAAGTCAGAAACAATAACAACCCTTGACTGTGAAGAAATCTCAACTGCCAATCTCAGTGAACTTTGTGTAACCCCGATGCCCAATCTCAGTATATAAACCCACTCTTTGCCTCCCCTTAGGCTCAGAACAGTTTGGGCAATAGCTGACATTCTTGACCTGCATGTAAAAAAAGGCTTGTTAATCTCCAGTGTTGGCTGACTGTTTATACCTCATATTTCTGCCACAACATTTGGAGGCCCCAGAGAAATCATCAGCTTATTTTCAGTCTCTGCGCTGAGTGGCCAGGACTCACTAGATCCCATCCACAGCTTCCAGAAAAGAAGGGAGTCCACTACCAGGGACATTAATTCCAGAACCCCTCTTGTTAGAAACACTGGCAGTTGGAGCCAAGATGACTCCTGGTGCTCTTTCTAAGGATCAACAAAACTTCATGAAGAACATCTCTGGTCAGTCTGACTCTCTGTAATTCTGGTTTCTGTAACAGTTCATAATTCTGGTTCCAGTAATGGTCAAATAAGTTCAGACACGAACTGACCATAACTACTGGCCATGACTCAGAGTAGGTGATCAGTTAGTCTTCAATTTCTGGTCTAGTTTACCCTGGTTTCTGGTTTGTGTTATCTGTTTCTTTGTCTCTCTGTAGGTTTACTGGGAGGGAAAGTAATAACCTCAGAGTGCTTGGTTGAGTGATTGTGTGTGCTGCCTGCAGTAACAGTTCTGTGCAGCTCCACGGCAAGGAAACTCTAAGCTACAGAGTCTAATTGGGTCCTAACCTGCAGTTCCATGATTGCGTCATATGGCATAACAGAGAATCACCTACCTTGTGAGGTGACACGGCCAAGACGGACTTAAATTCCCGTGAGGGATGTGGTCAGGCAGCCTGTGTGGCCTCTGAATTCAGGGGCACCTCCCACCTTGTCTTTTGTCTGCACCACTGGGACACTCCAAAGCAATAGGGAGAGGTTTGAATCTATTCTCTTTTTATTTACTTCTCCTTTCTCTTTTTTTTTTTGTCTAATACTCTGTGACCACATTTTCGTCTTTCTTCCTGTTAAATTCCATATCTCTTCTATAATGGGCTCTTCTCAGTTGAAATTGAGCCCCTGGACTGTTTAGTTCAGAACTTTTTTAAAATATTCTCTGAAAATTATAATTTTTTTAAACTTAATTCACTTTATTTGTTATACAAAATCCACTATGTGGTCGCCACAGCTGGAAAATGTGTCCTCTGCACAGAGACTCTGGTGTGAGTCTTTACAAGATGGTCAGTGAATTCCTGGTAGGGAGACTTGGTGAACACAGTCTCTTTCCAGAGATCTGGGGTCAAGTAGCTGTAGGTCTTGGAGATGGCATCAAAGGTGGCCTTGGTGAAGTTGCCCAGGGTAGCTGTGCAGCCCTTGGCTGAGGTGTTGCAGTCATCAGTTCCAGCCATCAGCAGCACCTTCTTGAGCACAAGGGCTGAGACAATTCCAGTGCCTCAGGGTGCAGGGATCAGACGTATCAACACAAAGCCACAGCGCCCTGTCACCTTGCAAGGAATGGTGTGAGGCTTGCCAATCTTGTTCTCCCAGCAGCCATGCCACACAGAGACAATGGAGAGCTTGGCTAGGAAAAGGGCCCCACGGATGGCAGTAGCCACCTCCTTGGAGCACTTGACACCCAAGCCAACATGGCCATTATAGTCTCCAATGGCAATAAAGGCCTTGAACCTGGTCCGCTGGCCAGCACGTGTCTGCTTCTGCACTGGCATGATTTTCAATACTTCATCCTTCAGGGTCATCCCCAGGAAAAAGTCAATGATCTCAGACTCCTTGATGGGTAGTAAGAAGAGATAAATCTCCTCTAAGGATTTAATCTTCATATCTTTGATCAGACGGCCTAGTTTGGTGACAGGGAGTCACTCTTTGTCCTCAGCTTTGCCTCCTCTAGCTCCATGGCCCCGTCAATAGCTGCGGCCCTGACCCCACAGATCGCTAAGGCAGCTTATGTGGAAACTGCCATGGGCCCCCATCCCAGGGCCTCCAGGCCCTCCCGCTGCACCAGCATCACCATTTGGTGTTTTCTCGGAGAAGAAGTGAAAATTATAAATTTAAAATGTCTGCTGCCCACCTTTGCACCCTTTGCAAGTGAAATGACCTTGTTTTGCTATCAGCTAGCTATCAGAAAGTGTTTTCAATTTGCCCAAAGTCCAAGCAGTCTAGTATGTTGTTACTAAAAACCCTGGTCATCCTGATCAGTTCCCTTATATTAATTCCTGGCTTGTTCTCACCCAGAACCTTCCCCTTTGGATCTTCAGTGCACTCCTCTAACCTGTCCCTGCATAGAGTCCTGATGAGCTGACCCCATCCACGTTATTCTCTCTGTCCTGGAGTCTGAGTAGGAATAGTAAAAAAAAAGTTATATGATTCATTTAAAAGTGTTCATTCCAGAATAAAAGCTGAGATTGCAAAAGATATCTTCTGGCCCTCCTCAGGCACCTTTTGTCATTACTGTCTTCTCCTTTTAGCTATAAACCAATGTTCTTCTCTTGCCTTCTAGGCAGGGGAGAGCTATTTGAGTTATGTTGCCCAGAGAATTAGGAAAAAATAATAAGTAAACGTATTTTTTAATTATTATTAAATTTTATTCGTTTTAATGAACATATACAGAGATTTTGGGTTTTCATTCATTCATTGTTGCACTGTTTTCTCTACCCTCCTCCCCAGTGCGTTCTTCTTCCCCGCCCCCCGAATGTCTGTTTTAATTGTCCAATTGCCACAGTGCTTGTCAAAGCCAGTTCTGCTTAATCTCCTTTATCAGTGTGTCCTTTCCCATTCCCTATCACTCCTCCCTGAGAGAGACTTCAAACTGATTCATAAGGAAAAGTGGATGGTGTATTCTCTTAGCTACTTCCTGCTGAAAAAGGACGCTGTGGGTTTCAGGGTGAAGATCTTCTCTCACTACTCTAAAGGGCCCCTTTGGCAGTAGGAAACACATAG
>NW_006400214.1:581534-603097 GCF_000299155.1 Elephantulus edwardii | reverse complement strand
AAACTGGCAGCAATAGCTGCCCCAATAATTTTGGCCATTCTCTGGTCTTTTCTCTTCCCTCTAGATCCCAGTTGTTAAAAGAGGGAAAAATTTAAGCAAATGTATAACAAATAATTTTGAACATTATAATCTTTTAAGCTTAATGCTAGAAGTATTAACAATATCATCATTTCCAATCCAGAGATACATGTTCCAATGCAGTCCCTATTTTCCATAAATGGTTTTGGTAAGAGGAATGTTGTAAATGTGGATACATTTCCACTATTCTTCCTCCATGCCACAATAAGTAAACTTCTGTGCTCAGAGTTCCTGATCTGTTTCTAGCACTCCAAGAATCAGGCCCTGGCAGCAGTCTTAGAGCTACTGGAGATAAGAGGACTTAAGTTCCCCTTCTAGAGTTTTGAATCAGCTCATCCTTGTTTAACCTCCCTGCTAAAACTTCCCTTTCTGTTCAGTACACTTGTTGTGCCACAATCACGAGTCCCCCAAAGGACACCAGGGAGCCGAAATCGATGCAAGAACATGAGGGATTTTATTACAAGCTCCACACACACACACACCAATGCAGCGGCCACATGGCAGAGCCCCCAGCACTTCTAGACAAGAGTTTTTATTGGTGTTGGGAGTGGCAAAGACTGAGTGAGGGGCAGGGAGTTTCAAGGGGATTGGGGAACTTGTGAGTTAAGATGGAGATGGCGGCATGGCGATTGGCTAATTTGTAAATGAGCGGGCTCATTAGCAAGGGCCCGAACATTTGGCATGCTCTGATTGGAGTAAGGTTCATACAGGAGGAGTTAGAGTCACTTCTTTGTTCCTGAGGTCCTTTCAGGAAGTGAACTCAAGAAAAGCAAGGACAAAGGACTTAAGATGGCGGCAACAAGGACAAAGGACTTAAGATGGCGGCCAGACCAGAGATATATATAACAAATCTTGACTCTTACATTTCTCTTTCTCCAATTACCTTTCTCTTGGTAATTGGAGGACCTAATCATAGGTCCTCGGTAAGACAAACGTCTGGGTTGATCCTTGAGGGAGTGAGTATTTTTGACTTGTGAGGTTGAGTCCAATGAAAGTGACTGGTTGAACTTTGCTTCCTTAGCTGGCGGTCTATCTCTGGAACAAGGCTCAGGGTCTGGAACAAACCTCAGTGTTCAGGTTACCTATAGGAAAGGGAGCAAACCTAGAGAGAACAAACTTGTGAATTACAAAGAAAAACATTTTTAGAGATGTTACTAGAGGAGATGGAGAAAAGTGGCTTAGATAAAGTTTCTCATACACAATTTTGTGGGCTTAATTTAAGCCTAATTCTGGTGCTACTTTAATTCAGAGCAAGGCCAAAGCAACCACTGACTATACTAGAGATGGATTTCCTGACAGGGCTCGGTTGTCCACTTTATTCCTATTGTCACAATCTAAGAGTCAAAATTTGTTATATATATCTCTGGTCTGGCCACCATCTCAAGTCCTTTGTCCTTGTTTTTCTCGAGTTCACTTCCTGAAAGGACCTCAGGAACAAAGAAGTGACTCTAACTCCTCCTGTATGAACCTTACTCCAATCAGAGTATGCCAAATGTTCAGGCCCCTGCTAATGAGCCCGCTCATTTACAAATTAGCCAATCCCCATGTCGCCATCTCCATCTTATCTCACAAGTTCCCCAATCTCCTTGAAACTCCCTGCCCCTCACTCAGTCTTTGCCACTCCCAGCACCAATAAAAACTCTTGTCTCGAAGTGCTGGGGGCTCTGCCACGTGGCCGCTGCATCTGTGTGTGTGTAGAGTCCTTGCTCGAGAGCTTGTAATGAAATCCCTCATGTTCTTGCATCGATTTCGGCTCCCTCGTGTCCTTTGGGGGACTCGTGATTGTGGCACAACACACTGTATTGGAACCTACTCTTTAACAGCGTCCCAACTAGAAGAATTGGAAAGTCTAATTACTGGGCTATATTGTTGACATGTAGACTCTGACTTTGTGTGTCTGAGGTAGATAACTCACCCAGAATGAACCTTGGTCTCTTCCAAAGTTAAACTCCTTATCCTCAGTTAGGATGTTATCTGAGCTTCTTTCCTCTCTAAGTAAAACAGAAAACAAAGTAGAAGGGAGGATCTTGAAAAGACCACCCTTCTTTCTCTTCTGGGGTGAAAGAACTTAATTTAGTGCAATAAAAAGACCAAATATTTCTGTCCACTCACCCCTAACTAGGGACCCCTCTAAGTTCCCACCTGTCCTGCTCTACCAGGAAACTTCTGAATTTTCCCTCAACACAAGCATATCTTCTTCACTGCTGAAAAAGTTACCCTCGAAAATCTCCCAGAAACAACTCAAGAAAGGTGTAACCAATTACAAGAAATCATGTCAGTTAGCCATTCTGAGTAGGACCACAACATCACTGCAGTGTCCCAATCATTAGATGCTTATCAAGCTTTCCTGTCAGGTCTCCGAGCAACACATAACAATAACAACAATTGAAGTACTGCAGGGTCCAAAAGAATCTCCAGAGGCATTTTTTTGAGAGACTTTGCAAAGCTTTTCAAATGTGGACCTCTTTTTGATCTGACACTTAACCTCACTTTTGTGTCTCAGTCAGCCACAGATACCCATAAAAGGCTCCAGAAGCTTCAGGGGTTTGCTTGTATGAATACGAGTCAATTTTTAGAAATCTTCTGCAATATGTTCATAATCTGCTACTTGCTGTAGACACTGATGTCAATTGCCTGTAAAACACACACAAACTGTTCCACTTGCTATTAGAAAAAACCCAATCTATAAAGTGTCCTTCAAAAGGAAAACAATATGTCAGCAAACAGTTACCTTCTTAAACTTTAAACTCATATGTTACCTAACAACTAACAAACTGGAAAAAATGCTATCCTAACATATTCCAGTGCTGGCCACTGTAAAGCTCCGAGAGTTTCTCAGCGCAGCAAGGTATTGCAGACTCTTAATACCAAAATTTGCAGAGGTAGCAAAGCCACTTTACATAGCTACAGCACACCCAAATCAGCCACTGATCTGGGGTAAGGAAGAGCAATATGCCTTCCATACCCTGAGGCAAAAGTTAGTCAGTTCTTCTGCATTAGCATTGCCAGATGTTAACAAGATCTTTTCACCTTTTTGTCCATGAGAGTTCTAAAGTAGCAAAAGGAGTACTAATCCAGATGCTTACATCTCAAAGCGACTGAACTCAGTTGCCCAGGGCTGGCTGGCCTGCCTCTGGTCAATAGCTGCCACTGCTCTATTAGTAAAAAAGCTGATAAACTCATCTTAGGGCAGAACCTCAACAAAACAACCCAGTATTCCATGCCATTGAAACCCTCTTATCCGGAGCAGGGGAGTAAATGACTGATCTTCACTGCCATTGGAATCCTAACCCTACCCGCTCCTGGATTTGAGAATACAATAGAACATGATTGTAAAGAAGTTCTTGATACTATTTATTCCTCCAGACCAGATCTCGAAGACTGTCCCATCCTAGATGCAGAAACTTTGTTCACTGATGGTAGCAGTTTCATTTATAACAGAACTTGGAAAGCTGGAGCTGCAGTTACCACTACTGTTCTGCTGGCTGAAAACCTACCCCAAGGATCTCAGCCCCAAAACGGAACTCATTGCCCTGATCTAAGCACTCCAGGGAGCTTTATTCTGGCAGCCGTTATGCCTTTGCAACCATGCATGTGCATAAAGAACTCTACAGAGAAAAGGGGCTCCTTATTGCCACTATAAAGATTATTTAAAATGCTTCTGAACAAGCTGTGTGATGGCTGCCAAAGATAACAATAATCCACTGAGAAAAACATTGGGCCGGAGAAGAATCCGTGACAAAAAGAAATCAACTAGCAGATGCCTTGGCCCATCGGGCCTCTCTCAATGCTGAAGCCACACAGCCCACTCCAATCCTTTCAGCCCCTGTCATGCCAAACAATGCTAAATATCTGAAAGCTAAAAAGACTTTGCAAAACAAGAAACAAACAAACAAACGTACCTTAGTCAAAAGAGGGTAAGACCTGCCAGATGCAGGATATTTACCCCAAAGCTGTAGCCAGACAACTAGTAGAAATAAATTTTACTGAACTCAAGCCAGCACCCCTCAGTTATAAATACCTTCCTATAGCCATGTGCACCTTTTCTGGGTTAGTTGAAGCTCTCCCACACACATTAAGATGGCTAAAGAAGTTAAACTTCTTTACAAAATTATGGGAAATAATCCCCTGGTACATGTTGCCACTGTCAATTGGCCCAGAAGATGGCCTAGTTTTTGTGTCTAAAATCTCACGCATAGGGGAGCTCTGGTGGCCTAGTGGCAAGAAGCTGCACTGCAATCCCAGAGGAACACGGTTCGAATCCACCAGATGCTCTGCCGGAGAAGGAGGCGCAATATCCTCCTGTACCAGTCAGATCTGATTTGACAGTACACGCACACAAAATAATAAAAAATAAAAAAAAAAATTTAAAAAAAAAAAATCTCACACACAAACTCCTTCCAAAGCTTTAGGTGTCACCTGGAAACTGCATACAGCCTATAAGCCTCAGAGTTCAAGTAAAGAGCTTCAGTCATTAGGACTGTTTGTCCCAAGCAGAACGGTTTGGTCCATTGGTAGAGTTGGTGTCACCCTCTTGCTTGGGGATTGCGGCTCTTTCCCGAGCGGCTGGAGCGACGCGGAGGTCCAAGAAGCGGCCTGAGATCTCAGCTTTTGGTGAAAAATGGCCCGAACCAAGCAGACTGCGGGGAAATCCACCGTGGGGGGGAAAGCCCCCCGCAAAGAGCTGGCCACCAAGGCGGCCAGGAAGAGCGCTCTGTCCGCCGGCACCGGTGGGGTGAAGAAGCTGCATTGTTACAGGCCCGGGACCGTGGGTATGCGGGAGATCCGCCGTTACCAGAAGTCCACGGAGCTGCTGATCCGGAAGCTGCCCTTCCAGAGGCTGGTGCGGGAGATCGCGCAGGACTTCAGGACGGACTTGAGGTTCCAGAGCGCGGCCATCGGCGCCCTGCAGGAGGCCAGCGAGGAGTACCTGGTGGGCCTGTTTGAGGACACCAACCTGTGTGCCATCCACGCCAAGAGAGTCACCATCATGCCCAAAGACATGCAGTTGGCTCGCTGGATACGGGGTTTTGTAGTAAATTCTGTAAAAAAATAATAATAAAAAAAATTTAAAAAAAAAAAAAGACAAGTAAAGAAAAACAGCAGAACCCTTACAACCACTCTAGTAAAGTTATGCCAAGAAATATAGCCAGACCTATTAAGTAACTCTTATAGATAAGGAACTGCCGGAAGTTCAAGCAGTTCAAGCAGGATTTAGAAGAGGCCGTGGCACCAGGGATAGCATTGCTGATATCAGATGGATCCTGGCTGAACGTAAAGAATTACAGAAGAATGTGTATTTATGCTTTGTAGATTATGCAAAGGTATTTGACTGTGTGTATCATAACAAGTTATGGTTGAAATTGAGAAGAATGGGAATCCCAGAGCACTTAACTGTGCTCATGAGGAACCTATACCTGGACCAGGAGGCTACTGTGCAAACAGAGCAGGAGAACACTGCATGATTTAAAATTTAGAAAGGAGTGTGTCAGGCTGTATTCTCTCTTCATACCTATTCAATCTGTATGCTGAGCAAGTTCTACAAGAACCTGGACTCTATGAAGAGGACATCAATAACCTGCGTTATGCAAATAACACAACCTTGCTTGCTGAAACTGAGGAGGATTTGAATCATTGTTGCAGAAGATCAAGGAATGCAGCTTTCAGTATGGACTGCATTTCAATATCAAGAAAACAAAGATTCTTATCACTGGACTGATAGGCAGCATCATGATGGATGGAGAGGAGATTGAAACTGTCATTAGCTTCATCTTGCTTGGATCCACAACAATACCCTTGGTACCAGCAGTCAGGAAATAAGGAGATGTATTGCACTGGGAAAATCTGTAGTTAGTCCAAATTATTGAGAAGTAATGATGTCAGTTTAAGAACAAAGGTGCATTTGATTCACGCCATGGTCTTTCCAATTACTTTCTATGCATCTGAGAGCTGGACAATGATATCTTGCACTACAGTGCTTGCAAACACAATATGTGTGGTGAGATGGAAGAAGAAAAGATACATCATAAAGAACCAAGTAATGGATTTCTGAACACAACTTATCTGGGTCTGCTACAACCCTGACCATGAAAACTTGAAGGCTCAGTACTTGGAACAGCTACCTGGACAACTAAAACCATTCTTTGTTCCTGGGAAAATTCTCCTAGTTTGCAAGGGGAAAGCTCACTTTTATGGACTCTCTTGCTTATGATGTCTTCAGTCAGAAACACGTGTTTGAACCCAAGTACCTGGATAAATCCCCAAATATAAAGACTTTCATGTGCTGTTTTGAAGCTTTGGAAAAAATAGCTGCATCCATGCAGTCTGACTGCTTCTTCAAGATGCCCATTAACAAGAAGGTGCAGTGGGGTTACAAGAGAGTATGCTGAGCAGGCTCAAATGAGTTACACTGCTTGTCTTTTTCCACTACTTATTCAACGGGGGCCTTGACTTCTGTCTTCTCTGATCTTTTCAATAAATAACATTTAGGCTAGAAAAAATGTTGAGTGTTTTAATCATGAAAGGCTGTTGGATTTTGTCAAAGGCCTTTTCTACATCAATTGATAGGATCATGTGGTTCTTGTTCTTTGCTTTGTAATGGGATGAATTACACTGATTGTTTTCTTTTGTTGAACCATCCTTGCATACTTGTAATGAATTCCACTTGGTCATGGTGAATTATTTTGTTGATGTACTGTTGGATCCTATTGGTCAAAATTTTATTCAAGATTTTTGCATCTATGTTCATGAGAGAAATCAGCCTGTAGTTTTCTATTTTGGTGGTGTCTTTACCTGACTTTGGTATCAAGGATATGTTTGCTTCATAGAATGAGTCTGCGAGAATTCCATCTTTTTCTCTTTTCTGAAATACTGTATGTAGAATTGGTGACAATTCTTTTCTGAATGTTTGATAAAATTCACTTGTAAAACCATCTGATCCAGGGTGCTTTTTTTTTGGCTGGAAGTTATTTTATTACCTTTTCAATTTTTTATTTTGTAATGGGTCTGTTGAGATGTTTAATCTCAGTATGCATCAGTTTAGGTAGATTGTGAGTTTCTAAGTATTTGTCCATCTCCTCTAGGTTTTCTTATTTGTTTGAGTATAGTTTTTCATAATATTCCATTGTTAACCTTTTTCTTTTAGTTGGTTTTGTTGTGTCATTGTCCCTTTTATCTATCTATTATTTGGATTATTTGTGTCTTTTATTTCTTTTCCTTTGTTAGTTTTGCTAGTGGTTTGTCAATTTTCTTTACCTTTTCAAAAACTCAACTCCTGGTTTTGCTGATTGTTTCAATTGTTTTTCTATTTTCTATTTAATTTATTTCTGTCCTAATTTTTATAATTGCAGGGTTTTAGAGGCTGTCAGGTTTTCTTGCTGTTCTTTTTCAATTTGTTGGAGATGTTGGGTTCGAAAGTCAATGATCTTTTTTTCCTTTTTTTTATATGTTTGCTTAATGTTATAAATGGACCTCTAATTACTTCTTTGGCTTTTCCTCAGAGGTTTTGGTAAGTTGTGTTTTCAATGTCATTTGTTTCAAGAAACGTTTACTTTCATTATTTATTTCTTCTCTTATCCACTCATGTTCAAACAAGGTGTTATTCAGCTTCCAAATGTATGGGGAGTTTTTTTCTCCTTTATCCTCTTGGTATTAATTTCTGGTTTTGTAGCATTGTGGTCTGAGACGATGCTTTGTATTACTTCTATGTTTATTAATGCTTGCTTTAATGCTTGCATGACCTAAAATGTGATCTCTTCTGGAGAATGTCTGCACTTTTTTTGGATGCCTTAGCCTATATAGATCTATGAAATCGAGTTGGTTTATTGTGTGATTTAATTCTTCAGCATCTTTGTTGGGTTTCTTTCTGGTAGGGTAGTTCTATCTTTTCTTGAGATTGGTCTCATACTACCATACTATTGTCTATTTCTTTTTTCAGTTTTGTTAGTGTTTGTTTTGTATATTTTGCACCTCTATCATGTGGTGCAGAGATATTTATTATTGTTATTTCCTCTTGTTCTATTGACCCTGTAAGCATTATGTAGTGACATTCCTTGTCCGTTGTGATGGTTTTTGCACGTAAATCTCTTCTATCAGATTAATATTGCTACTCCTGCTTTTTTCTGGTTGTCATTTGCTTGGTATAGTTTCTTTTCACCCTTTTATTTTTAATCTTTCATTATCTTCACTTTTCAGGCCTGTCTTTTGTACACAGCATATTGATGGGGTTTGTGTTTGATTTTTTTATCCAAAATGCTACTCTTTTTCTCTTCAGTGATACATTTTAGCCATTCACATTCAGCATAATTATTGAGAGGAAAGCTTTTATTGCTATCATTTTGTTGAATTCTTTTTGGTGTTGTTGGTGGTTACTTTGGTCCATCCTGCTTTCTGTGGCACCTCTGTAAGAAGGATGTTTCTCAGTGTTTCCTGCAATGCTTGTCTTGTTTTTACAAACTCCCTTAGGTTCTGCTTTTCTTAGAATATCTTGCTCTCGCCTTCATATTTGATGGTCAGTTTTGCTGGGTACAATATTCTTGGGTGGTGACAGTTTTATTCTTTGAATGTTTGGTATATGGCATTTTCACTGTCTTCCTGCTCATATGGTTTCTTCTGAGAAATCAGCACTTAATCTTATTTGCTCTCCCTTATGGATTACTCTTTGTTTCTCCCTAGCTGCTTTCTGAATTTTCTACTTATATTTGGTTATGGCCTATTCGACTATGATATGCCTTGGTATTTTTCTTTGGGGGTCTATTCTATATGGTGTTCCCTTAGCTTCTTGAATATATAGTCTCTCATTCTTCAATATACCTAGAAAATTTTTCTTCTACTAATTCTTCCACAAATTTCTTGGTGCCTTTATCTGCTTCTTCCTGTTCTGAGATTCTCATTATGCACATGTTATTCTTCTTGATGGTGTCCTACATTATTCTCAGGCTTTCTTCTTTGTCCTTCATTTTTTATTCTGCTTTTTTCCCTAGCAGATCAGTGGTGATAATTTAGCTTCTATTTTGCAGGTTCTGTGTTCCATCTCTTCAACTCTGTCTATATGTCTCTCAATAATGTTGACAGCATCTGAAACATTGGTTCTCATATTCTGGATTGCGATTTCTTGTTTTTCCAGAGCCTCTAATGCCTTATTTGCTTTATCTGCATTGTCTTGGATTGGTTTGTTGTTGTTTTTTAAGTTCTTATCAATTTTTGCCTGTAGAGTCCTGTAATTCTTTGAGTTTGTCTTTCACTCATTGAAAATATCCAGTCATTGTATTTTTTAAATTTTGTGTCAGAAGGCTCCATCAGATTTTTTGGCTTCAGGAAATCCATAGATATTATGTCACTTTTCGGGGGGTTTGTGATATCTTGTTTTGGGTTTGTGTAGGGTGTGAGGTAGTCTGCTCCTTCTGTGACATTGCTGTGGTAGAGTTTTCATTCCTGAGGCCTTAGCACCTTCTTGGTCTGGAAAACTTTGGCTTAGGAAGTCACTGCTCCAGGGGAGAGCAGGGCACCCACCCTGCCTGAGTTTCTCTCTGAGCTTCTGACTCAAGGGAATAATTGCTTCAGTTGGGGAGAGATATGTCCTGTGAGTTAGCAGTCTGCTCTGTAAGGCAACTGCTGCAGCTAAGCTAGGCAGGTCCAAGGTGCCCAAGGCTAAAGGCAGCCCAAGCTCTGGAAGGGGAGAAGAAATGGGATTACCTGTGATATTGCTATCTCTGGCACAGTTCATAGGCAACAGGGTGTCCAGGTGGTGAGCAGGAGCATACCAGCAGCAGGGCTGTGGGGGCAAGTCCTCCAGACAGTGGGGTTCGGACGTGCAGGGAGCTGGGAGGAGCATCCAGGTGGTGGGGCCAGGTCCTCTAGGCAGTGGGTTTGGGGGTCCAGGTGATAGGACCAGGATCACCAGACAGAGAGGCCAAGGCCTCCAGGTAGAAGGGCCAAGGACTTTCAGGAAGCAAGGCCATGAACCTTCAGGCAGTGGGTCCTCAGTCTAGTGCTCCAGGTAGAAGAGCAGTTCAGGCCACACTGAGAACTTTTACACACATATACCTTATTAATTGACTTGAACAGATTCATGGCTGCTGACAACATGTGCAGTGGCTCTATCTGCCTACTTTCAAATAACTGCACAAAAATAGTAAGCAATGTTTCCTCCTCTTATTGTAATCGCATCCTTTTCTTGTCAAATTTGGGGGTATTCTTCATCTGTGGCAACTCAGCTTACAGCTGCTTTGAGACAAACTGGAATGGAGTCTTCATACATGCCTTCCTCACCCTGAAATTACTATACTCACAGATACACAAATTCAAAATACCCTCTCATACCCAAAACATCCCCCTACAGTAAGCAAAACAAAAAAATAGTCCATTGTTGCTCCTATACTCCTAGGAGCAAGTCTAGCAGCAGTTATAGGGACAAGTGTAGGGGAAATTTTGAACAGCAACTCACTTTTATTACAAACTTTCCCAAGAACTAAATGAAGATATGTAGCAAGTAGCTGATTCATTTATTTCGTTACAAAGACATTTAGAATCTTTACCAGTCATCTCTCTTCAAAATCAGTGGGGCATTAAGTTTACTAACTACTGAGAAAGAAGGAATCTGCCTCTTCCTAGGAACCAATGTGAACCAATCAGGAGTAGTCACAAGAAAGGTGAAAGAATGTTAAGAACGAATATAGTGAAGACAGTGGGAGATAGGAAACCAACAGAAATTTTTCTCCTCTCTTGAAGATTGGCTATTCTAGCTTCTCCCCTTCCTCAGCCTTCTTATGGTAATTTTTTAAAAAATCTTAATGTTTGGTCCTGGTCTTGTGCAATTTCTCTCTAGTTTTCTACAGAAGCGGATAAAAGCCTTTGCCAAACACAGTTTGTAAACTCCTCTTATTACCAACACGGTACCAGTCATTACCCTCCATCACCACATCTACCAACTCTGCTGCTGCCTAAAACCAACAGCTTTCCCCTCCTTTATTTGTCTTCCCCATTCATCAGGAAGTAGTTACAGAAGAGAACCTCAATGACCCAACCATATAACAAATGACTGGAATGTTAGGGCCATGGAGCTGTTCTGCCTCCCTTTCCCAGAATAGCCACAAACATGATCAAACCACATGAAGCAGCAGCTGTAACTCTGTTTATCTCTGTTAAGGCCACAAAGCTATTCCTTATCGTTTTCCCAAGAATAACTGTCTAAAACCCCTGAGTTGCTTCCTTATCTTGTAACAAGATAAGGAAGATAAGGCCTACAACCCCCCTGCCCAATTTCTTTGTAACACAACAAAAACCCTCACTCTGCCTGGCAGTTTCTCCTCAATAAACTTTCTTTTTTGGCCTGAACTGGGTTCTGTCCTTCCTCAGTGACCTTACAGAAACAACATCTAGAAAGAAAATCAACAAGGTAACAGAGAGCCTAAACCACACTATAAACAACTAAACACTTATGAGAACATGTCAACCAACAACAGCACAATCAATATATGATCTATTCCAGTGCACATTCTCCAAGGTGGGCCACATATTCAATAACAAAGCAAATATCAATAAACTAAAAAACATTTAAATTCTACAAGGTATTTTCTCTAACACAGTGAAGTAAAGCTAGAAATCAATCACATACATAATACACAAACCAGAAAAATCCCTTGAAAATACAAAAACATATAGAAATTTGGCTCTACATTTTATCTACCACTGGATCAAGGAAGAAATCAAAGGATAAAAAACAAATTTCTTAGAGTCAACTAGAAATAAAAGCAAAAAATACTAAAACCTACATTTGCTGTATAGTAATGACAGTACTCAACATACTCAAAGTTGAGCATGTTATTATGAGGAGTCAGACCCTGAAGAAAGACATCATGCTTAGGAAAGTGGAGGGTCAGTGAAGGAAGAGAAGACCCTCAGTGAGATGAATTGACACAGTGACTGTAACAATGGGCTCAAGTGTAGCAGAAATGATGAGAATGGCAGATCTGATGTTCATAATGTCTCTATGAGTCATCAGTACCTAACAACAACAACAACATCAAAGGCATTACTCAGGGGACAACTTAGAGCAATAAATGCTTACATTTAAAAAGATAAATGACCTTAAATAAAAAACCTAACTGTACAAATTGAGGAACTAGAAAAGAGATCAAACTAAGCCTAAACCTCCTAGAAGAAAGAAAATAACAAAAAACAGAACAGAATAAAATTGAAACCAGATAAACAATGGATAAAATCAACAAAAGTGGAAATTGATTCTTTGCAAATATCAATGAAATTGACAAACCTTTGGCTGGATTGACAAAGGAGTGGGGTAGGTCAAGAGAATAAACATAATCAAACAAAATAAGAAATAGAAGAGGCAAAGCTGTGAATTACCCCAAAAAAGAAAAAGAGCTATTTAATATTATTAACAACTGTATGGCAACAAACTGGAAAATCTGGATCAATTAAATCTTAGAAGCACCACACAACTTAAGCAAACTAACTCAGAGAAAATAGAAAATCTCAAAAGACCCATAATAAGTGAAGATATTTAATCATCAATTGACCCTCCAACAAAAGAGGGGCAAAGCCTTGAACTAGAGGCTCTGCTTAGGAATTTAGAGTAGAACTGACACTAATCCTGTTTAAACTCTTACAAAACACAAAGAATGAAGAAATAATCCTTAATTCATTCTATGAAGCAAATAAAGACATCACAAGAAAATTACAGGGCAATATCCTTTATGAATAAAGTTGCCAACATGCTCAATAAAATACTAGTGAACAGAAGTCAATAGCATGTTAAATGATTCATATATCATGACCAAGTGAGATTTGTTTCAAGAAAGCAGGGATGGGCCTGCTCATTCATCTGCCTGCCCAACATGGACCACCCAGCTGCAGCCAGCACATCAAGGAGACTTTGGACTTCTGCTTTGACAGATTCATTGAGGAGAGTACCACCCTACTGAATCAAAATCTCTTTTGAAATTTACAACTCCAAAGAAGGACTTAGTCTACCACTACTGGATCACCACCATATAGAATACAAAATCCCACTGCCCATAGACAATTGGCTGAGAAAATTGCCACAGAACATGTAAGAAAAATTATTCAGGGTCTCATAAGAATGATCTCTCAGGAGTCAGGTCCAAGATGGAGGCGGTTGAGGAATCAGCATAAGGAGCTGGAGGAGCGGCAAGCTACATAGAAACAGGCCACCAGAGAGACCTACTTGGCGTGCAGAGACCCATGAGGTGGGGCGCGGACAGTAGGAATTTGAGTCAGAACTTTTATTAAAATAATTCGTTGGGAGCCACAGGGCCGCAGCAGAAGCCACCAGCTGAATCCTAGCCAGAAGCTCCCAGCTGAACCGCTGCGGGACCCACCCGCCAGGAGCAAGCAGGTACTTTGGGGAACAAACTGCTGCCTGGCTTGACCACATGAGACTCCTTAACTCAGGCAACAGGGAGGTCCTGGGCCCCTCGAGGGAGGTGAGAAGCCACTTCCAGAAGGGAACAACAGGCTTCCTCCTTGGTTGCTCAGGTACTTTGGGGAACAAACTGCTGTCTGGTTTGATCACGCGGGAACAAAAATATATAGGTGCTCAAAACATTGCTCTGGATCAATGTGGATATTTGAGAGCCACAGGAGCTTCAAGCATCAGCGGGGTAAAGCGAGCCTCAGTGGGGTACGGTGAGCCACAGTAAGGAGCAGCAAGCTGCAGCAGGGAGCAGGAAGCTGCAGCGGGACCCACCCACTGAGAGGAGGGATGGGTAGGGAGGAAAGTGTGCAACAATGAATGAATGAAAATCCAAAGTCTCTGTAAACTTTCATTAAAATTAATAATAATATAAAAGAAAAAATAAATAGACTAGGCAGGGACTATTTTAGAGATACCTAACGGTATAGTGTGTTTCGTGTTGGACTGAAATAGAGATTCAAATCCATCAACCAAGCAGTCCCGTTGGCAGCGTGTTGAGGGTTTTTGATATTTTAGTCAGAGGAACTTTGGAGGTGTAGCGTGTTACGTGTTGGGTTTCTAATGGAAAGGTGCCTTGGAAACTCGGGGATGGTTGCCCTTAGTCAGAATGAACTCCACAGCAGGGAGTTTGGTTTCCGTTTATTTTAGATAGATTTCCTGGATTAATCAAGCAGCTACGGTGCTTAGCTGCTAACTCAAGGGTGAGGGTTCAAGTACACCCAGAGGCACTTCAAAAGAAAGATCTGTCAATCTGTTTCTGAGAAAATCAGACATGGAAAACCCTCCGCCTTTACTCTGACGTTCATGGAGTCCTCACAAATCGAGGTCAACTTGATGGTGACCAGTAGTATACTTTACACATTCTTTTACAACTTGCTTTTATTCTCAATAGTATATTTTAAAAATGTATTCATACTGATACATGATGCTCTTATTTATCAATCCTTAACGACTACTGCTTGATATTTTCTTATATTTATCTATTAAAGTGGATTTTGTTTGGTTTTTTCTTTAAAAAAAAAAAAAAGAATGGTCTTTCCTCTCAACCAGAAAGTCAAAACCATCTTGAGCCTGGGAGGAGAGACCTCTTGCTAATTAGAGGTGGATCTGTATTAATTTTCAGTTTAGTGCCTGAGGGCACTAACAGGCTCAGGGAGAGGGGGAAGAATTGGCATACAATATAAAGCTGTCATTGTTATTAGGTGCCTTGAAGTCCAGTACAACTAATAGCAACCCCATGAACAACAGATCTGAACCTTGTCCTATCCTGTACTATCCTCACCATCTCTGACACACTTAAGTCCATTGTTGCAGTCATGTGTCAATCCATCTCATTGAAGATCTTCCTTTCTTTTTCTGATCCTCTACTTTTCCAAGCATGATGCCCCTTTCGAAGAAATAGCCTGTCCTAGAAACATGCCCAAAGTATGTTTCACCATCCTTGCCTCCAAGGAGCACTCTGACTGCACTATTCCCAAGACATGTCTGGATTTTTTAGCATTCCATAGGACATTCAGTGCTCTTCTCCAACACCTCAACTCAAAAGCATCAAAATTCCTTCTGTCACCCTTATTTATTATCCAGCTATCAAATGCAAATGGTTGAAAAGACCAGAGCCTGAAATAGGTGCACCTTAGTCTTCAAAGTGACATCATTACTCCTCAGTAATTTAGAGAGAATCCTGACACCAGACTTTCCCAATGAAATACATATTCTGATCTCCTGACTGCTGGTACCATGGTGTTGATTGTGGATGCAAGTAATATTAAATAGTTGACAATTTCAACCTTTTCTCCACTTATCATGATATTATCTATTGGTCCAGCAGTGAGGATTTTTGTCTTCTTGATGTTGAGATGCAATCAAGAATGGAAGGCTATAGTCTTGGGTCCTCTACAAAAGTATTTCAAGGGAGCTCTGGTGGCCTAGTGGCAAGAAGCTGCACTGCAATCCCAGAGGAGAGGCGGGCAGTTCAAATCCACCAGATGCTCTTCTGGAGAAGGAAGGTCAATCTCCTCCTGGGTCAGTCAGATCCAATTTGAAGGTAAATAAGCACACACAAAATAATAAAATAAAATTTTTTTAATGACTCATCTTTAAAAAGTCTTTCAAGTCCTCCTCACTCTCAGCAAGCAAGGTTGTTTCATCCGCATAGCACAAGTTGTTGATAAGTCTTCCTCCAACTTGATGCAAAATTCTTCTTCATAGAGTCCAGCTCCACAGATGGTTTGCTAAGTATACAGATTGGATGTTGCCAGGAGGGACGGGTCCTTGGAGAGGGACATCATGCTTGGGAGGGTGGAGGGACAGCGCAGGAGGGGAAGACCCTCTATGAGATGGATTGATTTGTTGACTAGGGTAATCGGGATGGGTGTTTCAGAGGCAGTGCGGTTGGCGCAGGATAGAGCAGGGTTTAGGGCTGTTGTGCATAGGGTCGCTATGAGTCGAAAACGACTCGACGGCACATAACAACAACAACAGATTGGATATGGAGAAAGGATACAATCCTGTGACTTCAACCTGCCATGTCACCACGGGCCTCAACTCAGGCCAGAGAAGGCCATACCATTAAATTAGTGTACTTGTGTTTTAAAGAGGAAATGATCATGCTCCTCAAATTGTTTTGTCCTGGATTTTTTTTTTGTGAGAAAAATTTATATTTAGAATTAGCCCGCTGGACTCAGTTTAGATGATCCCAATTTTGTTGGCAACATCCAAAGCATCATAGTCAGGAGCAAGTTGAACACAGGCCTTCTTCTCTCCTTCAGGCCTAATCAAAGTGTAGACCTTAGCCACATCAGTGTCATAGAGCTTCTTTACAGCTTGTTTAATTTGGTGCTTGTTGGCCTTGACATCCAAAATGAACACAAGTGTGTTGTTATCTTCTATCTTCTTCATAGCTGACTCAGTGGTCAGGGGAATCTGATGATGGCATAGTGGTCAAGCTTGTTTCTCCTGGGGGGTGCTCTTCCGGGGGGTATTTGGGCTGCCTTCGGAGTCTCAGCATCTTAGGCTACCGGAAGGTGGGTGACGTGTGGTTCTTCTTCTCTTTTTTTGGCTGTGGATGCCCTACAGGACTGCCTTCTTGGCCTTTAATGCCTTTGCTTTGGCTTCAGTTTTGGGAGGGGCAGAAGCTTCCTTCTTCGCTTTTGGCGCCATCTTTGTAGAAAGGCTGTCCTGGACTTTTTATAGGACTCTATCTTTTTATAGGAAAGTAAACAAAGGAACAATTATAGTGTTTCCTCACTGGTAGTTTCAAAGCATCAGTGAGAATTTACAGAATTCTCTTATTTGTAGTTCAGAACATTGGCTAGAATGTACAAAAGTGGAAGTGGATGTTACTCTCTTAGTTTAGGGAAGTTAGGATGGTTGTCTTACCAAGTTAGAGCCCCTCTGGCCCTTCAGATATGGAGGCATCCCTACTGAGCTTCTCTCATTCCTTAGGCTCCTCTCTCAGACCCACAGAGACAGGGATTCAGAAATTCATTGACCCAGCAAGCAGACACAGAGCCCATTAGGTGAGCCTGTTCCTGACTGCACTATTCTTGTTGCAGACCCCAAAACACATTAGACTAATTATTCATGTTGTTAGTAGGTGTCATTGAGTCAATCACAAGTCATAGTGATTCTATAAGTAATAGACCAAAAACTTTCCCTATCCAGTCTTTGATATAGTTAAGTGTATTGATACAGTCAGTGTGTTGATCCATCTCAGAGATGGTCTTCCTCTCCTTTGCTGACCCTCTATCTTTCCAAGCACAATGTCTTTTTTTAAAGATTGGCCATTCCTAATTGAAGGTCCAAATTCACTATGAAGTCCAGAAACATTAGTCATTGTTGTGTACCATCAAGTCAGAACTGACCCATATCTGATCCTTCAAGTGGGTTTTCAGAAGCAGTTAATTGCACAGGAAGGGATTGCACATTTTTCTCCTGTGAGTGTATAGCAAACATGCATTATTTAAAATGTGCACTTCAGTGAAAGCTGCTTGGGCTTAATGTAGCATAAACCCCTAACAAAGAGAAGGGTAGAGTATTTATCCATTCTATGTTGGCTGGTAGTCACAGAACTTTCAAGAGACTAGGGTCATTTTCCATTTTGTCAGCATTGTCTGTTTAAATTGTCTCCTGGAATGGATCATAAAACCATGTTTAGGGGTAAGCATTATTTACTATTTCCTGGAACACACAGACATATTCGAGTAGGACCAGAGGTCGGCAAAATGGAATCACTTTGGTTTCCACCTTATATTCCCAATTTAAAGGAAAGGACTCTACGTCTATCAATACTCTGTCTTCACTGGTCCCTGCCAAATCTTTCCCATTTCCTTTACCCCCTCCTCCCACCTACCAAATTGAAAAGACAAGGTAATGATGGGAATAATCCAATGGTGATTAATTTTATAAAACATAATACATGAGAATGATTGTATGAAATACAATGTGAATGAAGAATAATGTGAAACACAATGTATACAAATTTTGTAAGCAAACCAACATAAAATAATTTTTAAAAGGAGGGGAAGGGATGAAGATATTAAAAAAACTACTTCCTAATCCACCAGATGCTCTGCTGAATAAAGAGGAACAATTTCCTCCTGTACCAGTAAGATTTGATTTGACGGTACACATACACAAATAAGAAAATAAAATTTTAAAAAACCTAATAACAATCTGCGTTATGCGGATGACACAACCCTGCTTGCTGAAACTGAGGAGGACCTGAAGCGCCTGCTGCAGAGTGTCAAGGACTGCAGCCTACAATATGGATTGAGGCTCAATGTCAAGAAGACAAAGATTCTCACCACTGGACCAATTGGCAGCATCAGGATGGATGGTGAAGAGATTGAGATTGTACACAGCTTTAGTTTGCTTGGCTCCATAGTCAACAGTCTTGGCACCAGCAGCCAGGAAATTAAAAGACGTATTGCCATGGGAAAGTCTGCTGTTAGGGACCTCTCCAAAGTGCTGAAGAGCAGTGGTGTCTCTCTGGAGACTAAGGTGCGTCTGATACAGGCCATGGTCTTCGCAATTACCTGTTATGCATCAGAGAGTTGGACAATGACCAAGGAGGATAGAAGGAGAATCGATGCCTTTGAGCTGTGGTGCTGGAGAAGAGTATTGAGAATACCATGGACTGCCAGGAAAACAAACAGATTTGTCCTGGAGAGGATTAAACCGGGTGGCTCCTTGGAGGCAAGGATTCTGAGGCTCTGTCTAACTTACTTTGGACATGTTGTGAGGAGAGACCGGTCCTTGGAGAGGGACATCATGCTTGGGAGGGTGGAGGGACGGCGCAGGAGAGGAAGGCCCTCTATGAGGTGGATTGATTCAGTGACTGGGATAATTGGGATGGGAGTGTCAGAGACAGTGCGATTGGCACAGGACAGAGCGGAGTTTAGGGCTGTTGTACATAGGGTCGCTATGAGTCGCAGGCGACTCGACGGCACATAACAACAACAACAACAATTAAAAAAATTTTTAAAACCCTACTTCCTGCTAAAATGAGTCAAAGTCAAAACAGAGGTCTTGTGTCAAAGGGGGTTTTAGATGGAATTGGTTGGTATTGAAAGCTGGTTAACAGGAATTGTCCTGTGGTGCAGTTGTTAAGGCTTCAATTTTTTAATTTAAAAAATTGAGAAAAACTTTTGGGGTACCTAGTCCAAATATGAGAACTAGGAATAGAATAACTAAGGGATTTGCGAAAGGGAGTAGCTAGGTAAGTTTTGGTAAGTAATTTTAAAAATAAACAGCCATAGCCTGCCCCCTTTGGTTTTTATAATATTGGTGTAGCAATTATGCTTAGTCATACATCCTTTTGATATTTCAGCTAGGCCTGGATAATTGATGTATGTGCAACAATTTCTATTTATAACTGCACATATTTCTGCTAAAAGAAAATGTAAAGCTAAGTGATTATCAAGAATCATGTCGGCTAGCGAGTTAAGAGAGATGGAGAGGCCAGGCAGTGCATTGGCTATGCTAGTGAAGAGTTTTACAATACTTGCTGTTAAGTCACATAGAGTCTTCTCATGGTAAGTAAAGCTGCCCCAGGGGGCCACTGCTGAAATGGTGGTGGCCATGACACCTGAATTTATTAAAATGAAGGGTGGCTTTTGGCAGCGATGGCTGGGTTGACTGAGTGCATATGTATTATTGATAATAGAGATGTGAGAGGGGCAAGAGAGAATAAGGTGCAGTCACCTCTATGTAGGGAGTTGTCTAGTACTGAAAGGATATTTGCTTCTTGTCATGAGAAGAAGTTGTAGACGGTGCCATATAGCCAGGTTAAGGCTTGTGTGAGAGCTAAAAGTTCTGCTTGTTGGAAGGTGCTGTTGAGTGACAATGTTTAAATCTCTATGATGAAGGTAGAGGAGATAGATAACAATATATGCTGCTCATTGGCCCTGGGGAGAGGAAAGGGTGCTCCCACTGATAAACCACATATGGTCAGCATGTGATTGCATGTGAAGGGAGAATAGTGGAGTTCAATGATATCATGGCAGCTGTGTTGAACAGAAGATTGATTAGTGATGGGGAGAAGGGAAGCAGGGTTTAAAGATGTGGGTTTTCCTGGGAAAGATGTGGAGACTGGAGGAAGAGATTTGTTGGTTTAGAGAAGGAGGGAGGCAACTGAGGGCCTTTTGAGAGGAGAGGTCTTGAAGGTTATGGGGTGAGTAAACAATTGTGGGAGAAAAAAAATTGTCAGTTTTGTAGATTCTTATACTAAAATGGCAGCTGCAGCTAGTGCTCTTAGGCAAGGACACCAGCCTTCAACAGTGGGACCTAGTTGTTTGGACAAGTAGGACATGACCTTATATGAAGGACCATACATTTGAGTGAAAATTCTTAGAGCTGTGTGCTGTTGTTCATCCATATAGAGATGAAAAAGTTTGGAGTGGGTGGGTAATGGCAGAACAGGAGATGTGGAGGGTGCCTTTTTTAGAGTTTTAAAAGGAAGCTTGGATGGGGAAATCTGGATCTAGGGGTTCATGGAGGTTGTCATGTGTGGTAAGAAATAAAGGCTTTGCTATGGAGGTGTACGTAAGAAGGTATACATTGTCTGAAAAAGCCAACTAACCTAAGGAATGAGAGTAGAGTACATTTAGTAGTAGGGATAGGATAATGTATAAGAAGCTCAAGAATAATGACTTAACTGGTTTTGGGACAGTTAGGCTTTTTGGAGGGAGATGCAATAACCTTTATCTGTTAAAAAGCTGAGGAGGTGTGAGGTGTGTTGCTCTGAGGAGGAGATCATCAACATACTATAAGAAGGTAGAGCATTTGAGGTGTTCTTGGAAGTAAGGACAGATCATGGGCTAGAGCCTGTCCAAAAAGATGTGGGCTGTCCCAGAAACTCATGGCAGAACAAATCAGGTTAATTGATGAGAGATGTGTGTGTTGGGTTATGTTCATGTGAAAGTGAAGAGGGCTTGTGATTGAGGGTTCAACAAGATAGTAAAAAATGTGTCTTTATGATCTGAGACTGAGAAATACTGAATGGAAGAGGGAATAAGAAGAAGTAGAATATAAGGATTAGGAAATACAAGGTGGAGGGGTTGTGCAATACAATTCATAACATGAAGGTCATGGACTAATCTATAGGACCTATGAGGTTTCTTTACTGGGAGGATTGGGGTGTTATAGGGAGAGTTGATGAAGGTTAGGATTCCCTTTTTTGAGAAAATAGTGAATCATAGGTTTGAGGCTATGGGCTGTGTTAGTGTACATCAACCATTCAGGCTGCCCAGCAATGACAGCTGTTGAATATTAAGCTGAATCTGAAATCATATGGCCTATAACAAATTCAAAGCAATCTTCATGCTAATTAATTATTATTTTTTTTTGCTAATTAATTCTTGAGTTTCATCCACCTTGCAGGCAATGTTCCTGGCTTCGTCTGACATACTTTAGACATGTTGCAAGGAGAGACGGGTCTTTGGAGAGGGACATCATGCTGGGTAGAGTAGAGGGACAGCGCAGGAGGGGAAGACCCTCTATGAGGTGGATTGATTCAGTGACTGGGGTAATC
>NW_006400214.1:561930-564610 GCF_000299155.1 Elephantulus edwardii | reverse complement strand
GGTCTCTTCCGGGTCCCTCTCGCGGCGTTCCCCCGTCTGGCGGCGGCGTTCCCCGGTCTGGCGGCGGTGTTCCCCGGTCTGGTGGCGGCGTTCCCTGGTCTGCCGGCGGCGTTCCCCCATCTGGTGGCGGCGTGCATTCCCCCGTCTGGCGGCGGCGTGCGTTCCCCCATCTGGCAGCGGCGTTCCCCGGTCTGGCGGCAGTGTTCCCCGGTCTGGTGGTGGCGTTCCCCCGGCTGGCGGCCTCGCCCTCGCGCTGCGTCGCCCTCGCGCTGCGTCACAATCTTGTGTTGCAGAAATTCAACCTTCTGTACAGCAAATCCAAACAATGGATCAATTCTACAAGCTCGTTTGGTGAATAAAGCAACACTTTACTTTCCACGGGGGTGGGGGGAGGGGGGGATAGGGAGGTAGAGCACTTAAAGAGACTTAGTGGTCACAAGTTTCAGGCTCCCTGAAATAAAATTGTTCTTTCTGGACACACAGCCCCGGGTCTTCAGGTATTGCATCGCTTTCCTCGCCCCAGTCCTTGACCCCGCCGCCACCTCTGAACTTTGGGGCTGGCAAAGGTCGGTGCTGCGCAGACGCAGTGGACAGAGGGAGTCCTGCACCTTTGACCCACGGCCTCCGTCTTCAAGTATCGCATTGCCTCCCCTGCCCCAGTCTGCGACCCCACTGCCAGCTCTGAATTTTGGATCTGGCAAAGGTTGGTGCTGCGAAAACGCAGTGGACAGAGGGAGTGGATTTGAACTGGGACCCAACCCTGCACCTTTGACTCACGGCCCCCATCTTCAGGTATCACATCGCTTCCCCCCACCCCAGGCCACGACCCCGGCACCAGCTCTGAACTTTGGGGCTGGCAAAGGTCAGTGCCGCTCAGACGCAGTGGACTAAGGGAGTGGATTTGAACTGGGACCCAACCCTGCACCTTTGACCCATGGCCCCCATCTTCAGGTATTGCATCGCTTCCCCCGCCCCAGTCTGCGACCCCCACCGCCAGCTCTGAACTTTGGGGCTGGCAAAGGTTGGTGCTGCGCAGACGCAGTGGACAGAGGGAGTCCTACACCTTTGACCCATGCCCCCTGTCTTCAGGTATTGCATCACTTCCCCCGCCCCAGTCTGCGACCCCGCTGCCAGCTCTGAACTTTGGGGCTGGCAAAGGTCGGTGCTGGGCAGATGCAGTGGACAGAGGCAGTGGATTTGAAATGGGACCCACCCCTGCACCTTTGACCCACGGCCCCCGTCTTCAGGTATCGCATCGCTTCCCCCGCCCCAGTTGGCGACTCTGCCGCCAGCTCTGAACTTTGGGGCTGGCAAATGTTGGTGCCACTCAGACGCAGTGGACAGAGGGAGTCCTGCACCTTTGACCCACGGCCCCCGTCTTCAGGTATCACATTGCTTCCCCTGCCCCAGTTCACGATCCCGCTACCAGCTCTGAACTTTGGGGCTGGCAAAGGTTGGTGCCGCACAGACGCAGTGGACAGAGGAAGTTCTGCACCTTTGACCCATGGCCCCCATCTTCAGGTATCACATCGCTTCCCCTGCCCCAGTTCACGATCCCGCTACCAGCTCTGAACTTTGGGGCTGGCAAAGGTTGGTGCCACGCAGACGCAGTGGACAGAGGGAGTCCTGCACCTTTGGCCAATGGCCCCCGTCTTCAGGTATCGCATGCTTCCCCCCCCCCAGTCCACGAACCCACGACCAGCTCTGAACTTTGGGGTTGGCAAAAGGTCAGTGCCGTGCAGACGCAGTGGACAGAGGGAGTCCTGCACCTTTGACCCATGGCCCCCATCTTCAGGTATCACATCGCTTCCCCCGCTCCAGTCCGCGACCCCACCGCCAGTTCGGAACTTTGGGGCTGGCAAAGGTTGGTGCTGTGCAGATGCAGTGGACAGAGTCCTGCACCTTTGACCCATGGCCCCCGTCTTCAGGTATCACATCGCTTCCCCCACCCCAGTCTGCTACCCCGCCACCAGCTCTGAACTTTGGGGCCCTCTGGTAGGCCCTCGGTCCAGGACTTAAAGAAAACAAAGACAAAACCAAAATCAAAACAAAGCATAAAGCACACAAAAGAACAAAGACACATAGACCAAATTTATAGCATTTTTCAACCTCACTTGAAAAAGTTGTCCAATATTAAAGATTTAGTTTCTTTAGACTACAAACTGCTGTTTGGCCCTACCACATTGGTCCCACCAACTTAAGCAAAAGGGAGACACTGGACATCTTGATAGAGAAGTAGTAACACCAAACCAAGAACCAACTATCACCTTAGTTTTCAAAAACTCTTCCACTTTAATGTCTCGAAAGAAGCAGAGTACCTCACTCAGCACGTAAGCCCAAAACAAGATATCTCCCCCCACCAAATGACACAGTAGCAATGGATTTCATGAAGCCAGAAAGTCTGATGGAACTTTCTGATGCAGAATGTTAAAAAAAGATGATTGAATGTTTTCAATGGATGAAAAACAAACTTGAAGAATTACAGGACACTACAGTAAAAAATCAGGAGGAATTTAAAAAAAAAAAATCCAAAACAACCCAGAGAAAACAAATGAGGTATTAGAGGCACTGGAAAAACAAGAAATCATAATTCAAAATATGAAATCTAAGGTTTCTGATGCTGTCAACATGATGGAGGGACATGCAAATAGAGGTGAAGACATGGAAAACAGAATTAGTG
>NW_006400214.1:559943-560986 GCF_000299155.1 Elephantulus edwardii | reverse complement strand
CAATAGAACAAGAAGATATAACAATATTGAATATCTATGCACCAAATGAAATACCTGCAAAATATATAAAACACACATTAACAAAGTTGAAAAAGGAGATAGATAACACTACTATAGTACCTGGAGACTTCAATACACCCCTTTCAAGAAAAGATAGAACTACCAAAAAAAATCTCAACAAAGATACTCAAGAATTAAAACACACAATTAACCAACTTGAACGTATAGATATTTATAGGCTAATGCACCCAAAAAAGGCACAATACACCTCCTTTTCCAATGCGCATGGAACAGTCTGCAGAATCGACCACATTCTAGGTCATAAGGCAAGCATCAACATATTCAAAAACATAGAAATTTTACAAAGTAACTTCTCAGATCACAATGCCACAAAATTAGAAATTAATAACAATAAAGGAGAAAAAAAATCATACATTTGGAAGCTGAACAACAACTTGCTTCAACACGACTGGGTAGAAGAAGAAATAAAAAAGAAAATAAAAAAGTTTCTTGAAACAAACGACAGAGAAGACACTACTTATGAAAACCTTTGGGAAACAGCCAAAGCCATAATCAGAGGTTAATTTATAGCAATTAGCAAACACATCAAAAGCCAAGAAAGATTGACCATTGACTCTCTAGCCCAACATCTCCAACAAATTGAAAAAGAACAGTAAGAAAACCCATCAGCTTCTAAAAATTAGAGCAGAGATAAATGAAATAGAAAACCAAAAAACAATTGCAACTATCAACAAAACTAGCAGTTGGTTCTTTGAAAAGGTCAATAAAATTGACAAACCACTAGCAAAACCCACCAAAGAAAAGAAGAAGACACAAATAATCCAAATAAGAGATTAATCAGGCAACATCACAACAGACCTAACTAAAATTAAAAAGTTAACATTAGAATATTATGAAAAACTATACTCAAACAAATATTAAAACCTTGAGGAAATGGACAAATATCTAGAAACACACAATCTACCTAAACTGACACAAACCGAAATTGAACATCTCAACAGACCCATTACAAAAGAAGAAAT
>NW_006400214.1:551975-556168 GCF_000299155.1 Elephantulus edwardii | reverse complement strand
AAAAATAAATAAATTAAAATATAAAAAACAAAAAGAAAATTAGTTTGATGGCACCTAACAACAAAAATTCTAGCTTCACTGACTTGTATGTTGGCAAACTCTGGTGATGTCATCCATAGAGAGATGTGCTGCTTCCCTAAAGACCATGCCTCCTTCACAGCTCAAGTCCACTAGCAAAAGATGGACAGTCTTCTCCTAGGAAATTATAGACTTAAAAATTCACTAGAGGGTCAGCTGTGGGTTGGTTCCAACTCAACAGTAGTAAGTTTGAGTTTGGATCTTGTATGTTATAAGATTCATAAACTTCTACGTTTGCTGGAAAAAAATTGTTCTTTCTTTATTTGCCTTATAAGTTATTGGTTGGGGTCTCTTTTCTATTGGCTAGTTTTTACATACCTTATGATTGGTTAGTTCAGCATAGTGGGCAAAGGGACTATAGGTTAGTTAGGTACGCAAGGAGAAAAGTCATAAGTTAGCTAAAATTCCCACATTTGCTTACTGGACAGCCAATCCCCAGCTGTTGGGGCAGTTCTAATGTTATTTATTACTGAACTTATATCTCCCTTAGACAGATAAAGCTGTTCAGCTGCTCCTGGGGGTTTAGCCTGCTAAACAGGTTTCCTGGTTTTGCTTACCTTATGTTGTTTGGCCTGGGCTTGCCTCATTCACCCCTTTTGAACTGAATAGCTCAATTTTTCTATTTCAGAGTCAGATTATTTTGGGGGGATATGGGTACTCTGGCTTAACTCTTCAGGATTGTTTAGTGGATATGTTATTGTTGTTGTTGTGTACCATTGAGTCCAAACCAATGAAAAGCTGACCCTCCAATGAGTTTTCAAAGGAGATTGCTCAACCTTCTCCCACGAAGCAGCTGGAGGATTCTAACCATGTGCTTTTGTGATTGCAGCTTAACTTTTTGCCACTAAGCTGCCAGAGCTATAGGCTATTTGAATAAGGCAGAAGAGGGGACTGCTTGGCAAAGTCTGTTTCTATAAGCCTCTGAACCAATCTCTGAGTGCATGTGAAAATACAGCATCCAATTACAATTAATACTCCTATAACAATGATGAAGGAAGTAAGGAAGAAAGACATTAGGGTTTTATATTTACCTAACCACAATTCTATTATGTTAGGAAAAGGGGTCATCTATTTCAGAGCTCTCAGCTAATTCATTGGCCCCTAGGCCAGAAGCAGACAATTGTTGTTGTTGTTGTTATGTGCCCTTGAGTTGCCTGTGACCCATAGCGACCCTATGGGGGTCTAAACCCTGCCCTCTCATGAGCTTGTTTCTCTAATTCTGACACACCAAGCACCATTGACCCAGTTACTGAATCAATCTATCTCATCCAGGTCTTCCTCTCCTACGTTGTCCCTCTACCCTTTCAAGCATGATGTCCTTCTCCAAGGACTGATCTCTCCTGGTCACGTGCCCAAAGTATGTGAGACGGAGCTTCAAAATTCTAGCCTTTATGTTGGGGACTGTTAGTTCAACCTAGCTGAAGCCATTTTGTAATTCTCTAAGGACATGTCTGGACATGTTGCCCCACCCTGGGAGAATAGGTTTTGGTTTACTGGGAACGCCATGCTAAGTAACCATACTTCTCCCTTCCACTCCCCCCACTGTACTCCTGTATATAAGCTGTGAGTGCTTGCAATAAAATCGAGACTTAATTGGAATCTCAACTTGTCTCCATGCTTCTGTGCCTCCTGTCCCCCCATTCTCATTCTTCCCCTCCTAGGGTCACCATTGAAGATCCTCGCGGGCCGGGGCATAATTGGCGCCCAACGTGGGGCGGAACAGGGAAGGACGATGAATGCTGCTCGCTAGAAGTGACCGTCCGGTCCATCCACTGAGTCGCCGTGAGTCTGGGACTACGAGTGAAAATTTGCACTGTTGCCAGCCTCAGGACTATTCGTCCTGTGAGACAGGCACGTAGCTGCCGCCACAGGATTACCCGCCCTGTGAGACAGGCACGAGAGGGGGTAAGGGCAGCGAAATTATGGGACAGGGATTAAGTGAATATGAATTGTTCGTAAAGGGTATCAAGGATTCCCTCAAGGCACGAGGTATAAGGGTAACTAAAAAAGATTTAAAAATATTTGTCTTGTTTTTAGAAGATGTTTGCCCATGGTTTCCACAAGAAGGAACTATTGATTCTAAGCAATGGCATAGGGTAGGGGATTGTTTAAATTACTATTGCCATTGTTTTGGCCCTGACTGCTTTTTCTTACTAGAATTTCATTAACAAAATCTTAGCTGTTCTTGAACTTCTTCCTTCATCACCACAGGCTCTTGCTCATAAGTTATTTCATTGAATTCTTCTGTATCTGCCAATTCCTTTTGATACAATGACTCAGTATATTCAATGACTCTTTTAGTACTTCCTGGATCGTTTAATATTCTGCCTAAAGCATCCTTGATTATAGCAACTCTAGGTTTGAACTTGTTCTTCAGTTCCTTGAGCTTAAGAAATGCTGAATGAGTTCAGCCCTTTGATTTTCCAACTCTAGCTCCTCGCACATTTCGTTGTAATATTTTGCTTTGTCATTCAGAGCTGCCTTTTGGAATTTTCTGTTCAGCTCTTTAGTATCTTAAAATTCTTCATTAGAAGTAAAAAAAAATATTGTTCCTTTTCCTACAAACCGGTTAAATAATTGCTCAACTTTTGCTTCTCCCTTATCATGCATTTCTTACTATTAATAGATCAAAAGTAAGAGGATTTGGAAGTAGTGAGAAATATTTGTTTTGGAAAAACCATCATTAATGATCAAAAGTCCTCTCTTTCTGCTAATTAGATTTCTTTTACAGGTCTTGTGGATATAAAAGCTAATGTGTCTGTTATTAGTAAAAAATAATTAGTCTCTTAATTGGCCTTTGAAAAAAATTAACATTAACTCTGAATTAGGAACCTCTCTCAATGTTTAAAGGTCTAAGAATACCTATGATTGTGCAGAACCTGATGACCAAAAGGCTCAAAAGCAATTTTATGTGCTATACATTAGTGCTAATTTATGGGAAAGAAATTTATTAAAACAATTTGGAGCTTTTATATCTATCCCTGCTTTGTCAGATGCTGAAATCTAAAGTCTTGCACCTTTAATAGAAAAGCTGATATAGAACCTGCAACTCCCTTTGGAATTATCTTTTGTTATTTATAGGAAAAGTATTAAAACTCAGAAGAGTCTAAAATATGGGTAAGAATAAGAAGAAAAACATGTTAACACAGAAATATGAGGAACAGTTGGAAATAATAAGGAGAAAGGTGTTATAAGGGGCCTCAATGTTTGTGTTGTTTTGTCTTTTGTCTGCCGTGTTTGTTGTCTTTTTGTCTTGTGTTCAAAGTTATAATACCGATGAGCTCATACAGTTTAAAGGTTTCAGTAAAGAACAAGAATTAGTAGAGACAGATATAAAGTTAATATGTGCATGAATTTGAAATCTCATAGGCAAGGAAATGCTAAGAAAGGGTGTTTCAAATGTCTCACAGCGCCAAAAGAGACTTTTTGTCTCAAGAGATCTTTGAAAAATCAGCTCTTGGCATCCTCTTATCACTTTCATACATCCATGCATTTTATCCAGGATCTACATACTTAGGTAGAAATTTCCATATGTTTCAGCCAATATTGTAAGATACACATGCCAGTGGCTGTCACCACAAGTCTATGTGAGTTCTGTGTGTCTATGTTAATTGCTCTACTTTAAATGAAAACCTGTAGGAGTAAAAAATAAAAACTCTCCACTATAGCCCCTTAATTAATGCTTGCCTGTGTTGAACCTAGTCGTGTAAGTCAAAGCTACACGGTTTGATGATCATTTTCCTTCTAATAGACTCTTTTCAATTCTTCAGAAACATACCTTTTTGCCTTTACACATATATATCATAAAAGGTCCTAACGTTTTTACAGATGTTTCTAATTATGGGAAAAAATAGAATATTGGAGTATTAACAAATTCAATGCTGAATCATCTCTTTATAAATCAGTACTAGAAAGGAAATTGTGTGCTATTTTTTTTGTTTCAAAGAAGATCTGATGACAATAATGTCATTGATTTCACATGCAAGCAAGATTCTACTGAAGATTATCCAAAAACTATTAGAACAGCACATCAGCAGAGAACTGCCGGAAGTCCAGGCTGGGTTTAGAAGGGGTCGTGGTACTAGGGATATTGTTGCTGATGTTAGATGGATCTT
>NW_006400214.1:541491-547577 GCF_000299155.1 Elephantulus edwardii | reverse complement strand
TACAGGCTAATAAACCGGGCAGCCAGAGATGGGTAAGGGACACCGGCCCCTGTTTTAACCTAAGACAGGCGCCCCGCTGTAGCTGCTGGGTTAGCCCATGATGGGTAAGATCAGTAGGTGCGGTGTCCAACCTAAGACAGGCACCAGTTTCATACATGGTTAAACAGGAGAGCACCAAAGGTAATACTGTTGTGCTTTTGCAGTCTTGAAATAAT
The DNA here is from genome assembly GCF_000299155.1 of Elephantulus edwardii. Taxonomy (NCBI): domain Eukaryota; kingdom Metazoa; phylum Chordata; class Mammalia; order Macroscelidea; family Macroscelididae; genus Elephantulus; species Elephantulus edwardii. The sequence goes on along the minus strand of NW_006400214.1, from coordinate 547,362 downwards.
TATAAAAACAGGGAGGATCTGTTGGGGCTGCTAGTTCAACCTAGCTGAAGCCATTTTGTAATTCTCTAAGGACATGTCTGGACATGTTGCCCCACCCTGGGAGGATAGGTTTCGGTTTACTGGGAACGCCCTGCCAAGTAACCTTACTTTTCCTTTCCACTTCCCCCATTGTACTCCTGCATATAAGCTGTGAGTGCTTTCAATAAAACGAGACTTGATTGGAATCTCAACTTGTCTCCGTGCTTCTGTGCCTCCTGTCCCCCCATTATCGTTCTTCCCCTCCTAGGGTCACCGTTGAAGATCCCCGTGGGCCGGGGCACCTTTAAGGAGAAACTTCATTTTACCCTCTCCAAGACTAGCACTACACTTCAAAGGTATCAATTCTTCTGGCATTCTTAATCATTGTCCAGTTCTCTGATGCATAGTGAGTAATTGCAAAAACCATGGCGTTGATTAGGCTCACCTTAGTCTCTAGACTGACGTTGTTGCTTTTCAGTACTCTGGAAAAGTCCCTGACAGCATATTTTTCCCAGTGTAATTCATCTTTTGATTTCCTGACTGCTGGTGTTAAAGAGTGTTGATTGTGGTGCCAAGCAAGCTGTAATTGTTAACAACCTCAATCTCTTCTCCAACTATCATGGTGCTTCCAATTGGCCCAGTGGTGAGAATTTTGTCTTCTTGATGTTGACTTTCAATCTATATTGAAGAATGCAGACCTTGACTTCCTGCAGCAAGTGCTTCAGGTCTTCTTCAGTTTCAGCAAGCAAGACATCTGTAGAACGTAGGTTGTTGATGAGTCATCTTCCAGTCCTGATGCCACATTTCTCCTCATAAGCCCTACTTCCTGAATTATCTGTTCCCCATATAGATTTAAAAGATATGCAGACAGAATGCATCCCTGATGCACTCCTTTCCTGATTTTGAACTATGCAGTGTTTCCCAACTCTGTTCTGATTACTTCCTCCTGGTTCAAGTATAGGCTTTTCATAAGCACCATCAAATATTTTTAATTCCCATTTTCCTCAAGGTTAACCATAATTTGTTGTGATCCATAATCAAATGCCTTTGCATAGTCAATGAAACACACTTAAACATCATTTGATCCATCTAACATTGGCAATAATGTCACGATCTCTTCTAAATCCAGCTTGTACTTCTGGTAGTTCTCTGACAATGTATTCTTCCAGTCATTTCTAGATAATCTTCAGCAAGATTTTGCTACTGTTTGAGATTAGTGATATTGTTTGATAATTTCCACACTCTGTTGGGTCACTTTTTTTTTTGGAATAGGAATAAATATGGAACTCTTCCAGCCAGTTGGCCAAGTACTTTTCCTGCCGTTTTCTTGGCACAACATGGTGAGCACATCTAGGGCAGCACCAGTTTACTGAAATATGTCAACTGGTATTACATCAATTCATGAGGCTTTATTTTTTGCCAAGTCCTTCAGAGCAGCTTGAATTTCCTATTTCGTCACTATTGCCTCTTGAGCACATGTTGTTTCTTGACATTTTTCTGTGTCAGCCACTTCTTTTTGGTACAATGACTCTGTATATTCCTTATATCTTCATTTTTAAAAAAAAATATTTTATTAATTTTAATGAAAATTTACAGAGATTTTTGGATCTCCATTCATATATTGTTGCACTTTTCTCCCTGTCCACACATCCCCTCCAGTTCACTCTTCTCTTTGAAAGTAAAAGAAAAATTCCTTCATTGATATTACAATCTCCCCCCTCCCCCCGGACACCCCTTCCCCCGCCCGAATACACTCCACTATGCAACCTTCATTCTGGACTCTTGTGATAATCCTAATACCCTATCATATATCACTTTTAAACTGTTCTCTCCCTCATCTGTATCAATGCAGTATACATAATTTATCAAGTTTTTCTCAGTCTTACCTCAACCCTGATGTCAGTCCCATTCTACAACAGTGGAATTATGTCGTGTTTATCCTTTTGTGACTGAGATATTTCACTCAGCACAATGTCCTCCAGGGGCACCCATTTTGAATAATATTGCATGAGTTCCTCGTTTTCCAATACAGCATAGTATTCCATTGTGTGAAAATACCACAGCTTCTCTATCCATTCATTTGTTGATGGGCATTTAGGTTGTTTCCAAATCCTTGTTATTGTGAACAAAACCACGATAAACATGGGTGTGTATCTATCTTCTTGGATAGCAGTTATGGTCTCTTAAGGTATATTCCCAATAGCGGAACTGCTGGGTCAAATGGTATCTCTATTTGCAATTTTTGAGAAAGTGCCACACCACTTTCCACAGTGGTTGCACCATTTTACACTTCCACCAACAGGGTTCCAGTCTCTCCACAACCTCGCCAGCATTTGTTGCTTGCTGTTTTATTAAATTTTGCTATTCTGACTGGGGTGAGATGCCATCTCATAGTTGTTTTGATTTGCATCTCTCTTAGAGCTAGGGATTTTGAACATTTCTTCATGTGCTTGTTTGCCATCTGAATGTCTTCTTTGATGAAGTGTCTGTTCATATCCTGTGCCCATTTTTCAATTAGATTATTTACCTTGATCTTGTTGTGGTGCTCAAGTATTTTATAAATTCTAGATATAAGTCCCTTATCTGACATGTCATTACCAAATACTTTTTCCCTGTTGGAGAAGTTTTTGGATGTGCATAGGGATTTCATTCTTAGAAGGCCCCATTCATCTATTTATCCTCTCCTAGATGTAGATTTTTCAGGATACTTAGAAGACTGTTTATGTTGTGGATTTGGACTTCTAGAGTTCTTCCAAGCTTTTCTTTAACGAAGTTCATAATCCTTGGTTTTAGTCCTAGGTACATGTTCCATTTTGAGTTGCTTTTTGTATATGGAGTGAGGTGTGGATCTTGCTTGAGTCTTCTGCAGATATTTTTCTAATTTTGCCAACACCATTTGTTAAAAAGGTTGTCGTTTCCCCACTTAACTGATAAGATCATGTGGTTCTTGTTCTTTGCTTTGTTAATATGATGAATTACATTAGTTGGTTTTTTATTTTAAACCATCCTTGCATACCTGTTATGAATCCCACTTGGTCATGATGAAGTATTTCTTTAACGTATCATTGGATTCTATTGGCCAGTATTTTATTCAGGATTTTTGCATCTATGTTCATAAGAGATATTGGCCTATAGTTTTCTATTTTGGTTGTGTCCTTTCCTGGCTTTGGTATCAAGGATAGGTTTGCTTCATAGAATGAATCTGGGAGAATTCCATCTTTTTCTATTTTCTGAAATAGATTATGTAGAATTGGTGACAGTTGTTTTGTAATGGGTCTGCTCAGATGGCTCAATTTCAGTTTGTGTCAGTTTAGGTAGAGTGTACATTTCCAAATATTTGTCCATTTCCTCTAGGTTTTCATATTTGAGTATAGTTTTTCATAATACTCTAATGTTAGCTTTTTTAATTTTTGTTTGTTCTGTTGTCATGTTGCCTGATTAATCTATTACTCAGATTATTTGTGTCTTCTCCTTTGTTTCTTTTGCTAATGGTTTGTTGATTTTATTGACCTATTCAAAGACCCAACTCCTAGTTTTGTTGATAGTTTCAATTGTTTTTTTTTTGTTTTCTATTTTATGTATCTTGCTCTAATTTTCATAATTTCAGGTTTTTTTTTTTAGAGGATGTCAGGTTTTCTTGTTCTTCTTTTTCAATTTGCTGGAGATGTTGGATTAGAGAGTCAATGGTCAATTTTTCCTGCCTTCTGATGTGTTTACTTATTGCCATAAATTGACCTCTGATGACTGCTTTGGCTGTTTCCCAGAGGTTTTAGTAAGTAGTGTTTTCATTGTCATTTGTTCTAAGAAACTTTTTAATTTCATTTGTTATTTCTTCTTATACCCAGTCATGTTCAAGCAAGTTGTTGTTAAGCTTCCAAGTGTATGATTTTTTTTCTCCTTTATCCTCTTGTTATTAATTTTTAATTTTGTAGCATTGTGGTCTGAGAAGATACTTTGTATAATTTCTATGTTTTTTAATTTGTTGATACTTGCTTTGTGACCTAGAATGTTATTTTTTTTAATCTCCTCCTTATTTTTGCCTGCAGTGTCCTGTAATTCCTCAAGTTTGTTTTTCACACATTGAAAATATTCAATCATTGTTCTTTTAAATTCTGTGTCAGAAAGTTCCATCAGACTTTCTGGCTTCAGGAAATCCATTGCTACTGTGTCATTTTTTTTTTTTTGGAGATATCTTGCTTTGGGCTTGCATGGCAAGTGAGGTGCCCTGCTTCTTTTGAGACATTGATCTGGTAGAGTTTTTGAAAACTGAGATTACAGCTGGTTCTTGATTTGACATCACTGCTCATCTGTCCAGATGCCCAGGATCTCCCTGTTGTATGAGTTAGTGGGATCAACGTGGTCAGGCCAGACAGCAGTTTGTAGTCCAAAGAAACTTAATCTTCAATGTTAGACAAGGTTGATAAATCCTATAATTTGTTCTATATTTTATATCTTCCTGGCCCAAGGGCCATGCAGACTTCTGGGAATCACAGTCTCCATACCTGCCTGGAAAAATATAGAATTCTCCACGAATTTGCATGTCATCTTTGCGCAGAGACCATGCTAATCTTCTGTGTATCATTCCAATTTTAGTATATGTGCTGCTGAAGTGAGCACTATATCTTCTTTTAATGCTTCCTTAATCAATCAATATTCTACCCAGAGCATCCTTAAGCATTTCAACTTGTGGCTTGAATTTACTCTTTAGGATTTTACCTGCTGGATGAGCAGGAATCAGATTGATTACAACCAGTTGAAGGAATCATTGGAGATGTTCAATATTAGCAGCGAAAACGAGGCCAAGTTGTGGAACAACCATCAACTGCTCATATGCAAGTTCAAATTAAAGCTAAAGAAGGTTAAATCATATCCACAGAAACCAAAATTTAATCTTAAGTCTATCCTCCCTAAATTTAAAAACCAATTCAGGAATAGGTTTAAGGCCTTGAACATGAATGAAGACCAGATGAGCTGCGGAAAGATATCAAGAATATAATTAATGGAGAATTTAAGAAGTCATTACAAAGAAGGAAGAGAAAGAAAAAGGCAAAATGGATGTCAGAAGAGCCCAAATATTGCACTAGAACACCAAGAAGCCAAGTCAAAGGGAAGAAATCAAGAAGTTAAGGAGCTGAGCTGCCACATTCATTTCGCAGTAGCCTTGGATCTGTGCCAATCAATTAACTATGTACTTTGGGGCAGAAATGCTGTCTAGCTTGACCACACAGGATCCGTTAAGCTTAAGCAGCAGGGAGGCCTGGGACACCTCAAGGCAGGAGAGGAGTCACTTGCAAAAAAAAGAATAAAAGTCTTTCTGCTTTATCACTAAGATACTTTCAGGGGAAGGGACCTTTTGTAAGGCTCTCGGCCCTATGAGCCTCAGGCCAAGAAGGGAGCATGTGTGCTTCACATACCCTGGGTAATTTTATAGTTACAACAGCCTAATATTTACTAAGAAAAGACTCACACAATGTCAAGAAAACAGCAATCCATCTCAGCCATCATGAAAAAACAAAATAACACTTGTCCTAAAAAAGCAGACCCAATTAATACCCCAGATAGAAAGAACCAGAAGAAATATGTTGATGTAGAGTTATTTGATCAGCTACAGAAAAAGATACAAATGTGGGAAGAAACAGTGGAAGTCAATAAGAAAGCAAATACCCCAAAGACAACAGACCAGAAAAAAAAAATATATGGATGAGGAACAACAAAAATAAAACCTGGCCTGGCAACAATCACACTTAATGTGAATGGACTAAATGCACCAATTAAGAGAAAAAAAGAGTACCAGAAAATTTTAAAAACACAAAGCCCATCAATATATTGCCTACAAGAGAAACATCTAAAAAT
>NW_006400214.1:538822-540466 GCF_000299155.1 Elephantulus edwardii | reverse complement strand
CCTCTCGGATAATCTGCTCTGCATACATGTTGAAAAGGTATGGAGACAGGATGCATCCCTGGCGTACACCCTTCCCAATTTTGAACCATGCAGTGTTACCTTGCTCTGTTCTGACCAAATGATATCATAGACCTGCAAAATACATAAAACAACAGTTAACAGGATTAAAGAAAGAAAAAAAAAACACCACCATAGTGGTAGGAGATTTCAACACAACACTATCACCAAAGGATAGGTCGACTCAAAAGAAACTAAAAAAGATGCAGAATATCTAAACTATACTATCAGCTAACTTTACCTTGTGGATATATTTAGGGGACTGCAGTCAACTAAAACTCAATTCACTTTCTTCTCAAGTGCACATGGTACATTCTCCAGAATCTATCATATATTAGGACCAGAGCAAACCTCAACAAATTAAGAACACTGAAACAATACAAAGTATCTTCTCAAACCACAAAGCCGTAAAACTAGAAATTAACCACAGCAAAGTAAAGCTTACAAAACCATCCACGTGGAAACTAAGTAACTCTCTACTAGAACATGACAAAGTTATAAAAGAAATAAAGAATGAAATTAAAAATGTTCATTGAAATATTTTTTAAAAAAAATTTTCATGAACGTTTACAGAGACTTGGATTTCCATTCATACATTATTGCACACTTTACTCCCTACCTCCCTACCCACCCCTCCTCTCAGTTAGCTCTTCTTCTTGAAGGGAGAAAAAAAAATTCATTTCATACAATTCTCTCCCCCCCCTCCCCCGCCCTCGCCAGCCTTCCATTCCCCTTTACTATGCAGCTCTCATTCTGGACTCTTCTCATGAAAATAATACCTAATCATATATTCCTTTTAAACAGTTCTATCCCTCATCTGTTTCAATGCAGTATGCATTATTTATCCCCTCTTTTCTTAAGTTCCTCCCAACCCCAATGTCATTCCCGTTTTGCAACAGTGGCCCTATGTGATATTTGTCCTTTTGTTACTGAGATATTTCACTCAGCATAATGTCCTCCAGAGTAATCCATGCTGAATAACATTTCATTAATTCCTTATTTTTCAAGGCAGAATACTATTCCATTGTGTGAATATACCACAGATTTTCTATCCATTTATTTGTTGATGGACATATGCTTTGTTTCCAATTCTTTGCTATTGTGAACAACACTGCAATAAACATGGATGTGTATATATCTGCTTGGGTAGCAGTTCTGGTTTCTTTTTTTAAATTAAATTTTATTAATTGTAATGAACATTTACAGAGATTTGGAGTTTTCATTCATTCATTGTTGCACTATTTTCTCTACCCTCCTCCCCAGTTAGTTCTTCTTTTTTCCCCCCTCTTGAAAGTCTATTTTAATTGTCCAATTGCCACAGTGCTTGTCAAAGCCAGTTCTGATTAATCTCCTTTGTCAGTGTGTCGTTTGCCATTCCCTATCACCCCTCCTTGAGAGAGACTTCACTCTGATTCATAAGGAAAAGGGGACGGCGTATTCTCTTAGCTACTTCCTGTTGAAAAGGGACGCTGTGGGTTTCAGGGTGAAGATCTTCTCTCACTATTCTAAAGGGCCCCTTTGGCAGTAGGAAACACATAGACTATTATGGAGATTGATTTTGGAATTTAGATGCACTGTTATCAATTG
>NW_006400214.1:530454-538409 GCF_000299155.1 Elephantulus edwardii | reverse complement strand
ATTCCAACAACTAAGAAATAGTGAGAAGAGTTAGGACCTCAGAAGGCTTTTAGGACCAGATAGTAGGCTCTTGTGTCCAGGAGAAATCGAATACACTTACCAGTAATGTTAATGCTTATCCACACCTCTTCTGGGAGGATCTAAATCATTGAAGCATCCTCCTTTGTTTCCAAGTTCTGGTTTCTTTAGGGTATATTACCAGTAGCGGAATTGCTGGGTCAAATGGTATTTCTATTTGCAACTTTCTGAGAAAGCGCCATGCTGCCTTCCATAGTGGTTGCACCATTTTATACTCCCACCAACAGTGAATAAGGGTTCCAGTTTCTCCACAACCTCACCAACATTTTTTATCTGCTACTGTGTTGAATTTTCCTATTCTTACTGGGATGAGACAATATCTCATAGTTGTTTTGATTTGCATCTCTCTTAGAGCTAGGGATTTGACGCATTTCTTCATGTGTTTGTTTGCCATCAGAATGTCTTCTTTGGGGAAATATCTGCTCATATCCTGTGCCCATTTTGCAATTGGATTCTTTTCTTTTATCTTGTTGTGGTACACAAGTATTTATAAATTCTAGATATCAGTCCCTTTTCAGACATATCATTATCTAGTTCCCCCCCCCCTTCGGTATGTGGTTTCTCTTTTTACCCTCTTGGAGAAGTTTTTGGATGTGCATAGGAAATGGATTCTTAGAAGGTCTCATTCATCAATTTTATCATCTCCTGGTTGTAGGTTTTTCAGGATGCTAGCAAGACTGTTCACGTTCTGGATTAGGATTTCTAGAATTCTCACAAGCTTTTCTCTAAAGAAGTTTATAGTCCTTGACTTTAGTCCTAGGTCCTTGATCCACTTTGAGTTGGTTTTTGCGTATGGTGTGAGGTGTGGATCTTGCTTGAGTTTTCTGCAGATAGTTTTCCAATTTTGCCAGCACCATTTGTTAAAAAGACTGTCATTCCCCCACTTAACTGATTTAATCTCCTTGTTTAAAAAAAAATCACTTGATCATAGGTAGATAGGCTGATTTCTAGATTCTCCGTTCTATTCCATTGATCTATGTATCTGTCATTGTACCAGTACCATGCTGTCTTGACCACTCCAGCAGTGTAGTAGGATTTGAAATCAGGGAGTGAGATGCCTCCTATCTTGTTTCTCTTTTTAAGGAGTGCTTTGCTTATTTGGGGCCTCTTTCCATTCCAAGTGAAACAGGAGAATGCCTTTTCCATCTCGTTGAAGAATGGAATGAATTGGTATTTGCATTGGGATTGCATTGAATGTGTAAATTGCCTTTGGTAGTATTGTTATTTTCACAATATTGAGTCTTCCTATCCACAAGCAAGGCATATGCTTCCATTTCTCCAGGTCTTTTTTTTTCCCTAGTAATGTTTTGTAATTTTCTTTGAATAGATCCTTTGTGTTTCTGGTTAGATTTACTCACAAGTATTTACATTTGTGATTAGCTATTGTGAAGGGTATTGCTTTTCTCAGCTCCATTTCTGTATTCTCTTTGTCACTGTAGAGAAATCCAACTGACTTTTGTATGTTGATCTTGTATCCTGCCACTTTGCTGAATAGGTCAACTATATCCAGTAGTTTTTGTGCTGAGTCTTTAGGGTTTTCTAAGTAGACTATCATATCATCTGCATATAGAGATAATTTTACCTGCTCTTTGCCAATTTGGATACCTCTTATTTCCTTCTTTTGTCTTATTGCCATCACCAAGACTTACAATACTATATTGAATAGGTGAGGTGATAGTGGGCATCTTTGCCTAGTTCCTGTTCTCAAAGGAAATGCCTTTAATCTCTCTCCATTGAGAACAAAGTTGGATCTCAGGTTTGCATTTAGACTTTTTAGTATGTTGAAGACATTCCCCTCTAATCCTATTTTGTTGAGTGTTTTAATCAGGAAAGGGTATCAGATTTTGTCAAAGGCCTTTTCTGCATCAATTGATAGGATCATGTGATTCTTTTTCTTTGCTTTGTTAATGTCATGAATTATACTGATGGTTTTATGTTGAACCATCCTTGCATACCTTTTATGAATCCCACTTGGTCATGGTGAAATATTTTTTTGATGCATTGTTGGGTTCTGTTGGCCATGATTTTATTCAGGATTTTTGCATCTATGTTCATGAGAGATAATGGTCTAAAGTTTTCTATTTTGATTGTGTGTTTACCTGGCTGGTATCATGGATATGTTGGCTTCATAGAATGAGTCTGGAATGTCATTGTTTTATATTTTCTGAAATAGTTTATGTAGAATTGGTATCAGATCTTCTCTGAATGATAAAATTCACTTGTAAAACCATTTGGTCCAGGATTCTTTTTTGCTGGAAGTTGTTTTCTTACATTTTCAATTTGTTCTTTTTTAAAAAATTTTTTTTTTCAATTTGTTCTTTTGTAATGGGTCTGTTCAGGTGTTCAATTTTGGTTGGTGTCAGTTTAGGTAGGTTGTGAATTTCTAAGTATTTGTCCATTTCCTCAAGGTTTTCATATTTATTTGAGTGTAGTTTTCATAATATTCCACTGTTAGCCTTTTAATTTTAGTTGGTTCTGTTGTGACTTTGCCCACTTCATCTCTTATTTGGATTATTTGTGCTTTTCCTTTGTTAGTTTTGCTAGCAGTTTTTAAATTTTTTTGACCTTTTCAAAGAACCAACTCCTTATTTTGTTAATGGTTTCAATTGTTTTCCAGTTTTCTATTTCATTTATTTTTGCTCTAATTTTTATAAATTCAGTTTTTTTAGAGGGTGTGGGTTTTCTTGCTGTTCTTTTTCAATTTATTGGAGATGTTGGGTTAGAGTCAATGGTCATTTTTTCCTGACTTTTGATATGTTTGTTTATTGCTATAAATTGACCTCTGATTACTGCTTTGGCTGTTTCCCAGAGGTTTTGGTAAGTGGTGTTTTCATTGTCATTTGTTTCAAGAAACTTTTTAATTTCATTTTTTATTTCTTCTAGTACCCACTGTTGTTCAAACAAGGTGTTGTTCCACTTCAAAATTTATGGTTTTTCCCTCCTTTATCCTCTTGTTATTAATTTCTAATTTTGTAGCATTGTGGTCTGAGAAGATGCGCTGAATTATTTCTATGTTTTTAAATTTTTTGGTCCTTACCTTGTGGTCCAAGATATGATCTATTCTCAAGAATGTTCTATGCACATTGGAGAAGAAGGTATACTGTGCTTCCCCCCCCCTTTTTTTTGTGCATCGAGTTGTTTTATTGTGTGTTTTAATTCTTCAGCATCTTTTTTGTTTGTTTGTTGCTTTCTGGTAGTTCTATCTTTTCTTGAGAGTGCTGTACTGAAGTCTCCAACTCCTATAGTAGTGTTGTCTATTTCCTTTTTCAGTTTTGTTAATGTTTGGTTTCTATATTTTTCAGGTCAATAATTTGGTGCATAGATATTTATTATTGTTATATCATCATGTTCTATAGCAGTATGTAGTGGCCTTCCTTTTCCTTTGTGATGGTTTTCGCATTGAAATTTATTTTATCAGAGATTAATATTACTACTCCTGCCTTTTTTCGGTGGCCATTTGCTTGGTATATTTTTTAGCCCCACCCTTTTATTTTTAGATTTTATTTACCTTCACTTTTCAGGTGTGACTCTTGATGGATTTTGGGTCTTTATGCAATCTGCTACTCTTTTTCTTTTCATTGGTGCATTTAAACCATTCACATTCAGTGTAATTATTGAGAGGCATGGTTTATAACCATCATTGTGTTGAGTTCTTTTTGGTGTTCTTGAAGTAAACTATAATGAAAATACAACTTACCAAAACCTCTGGGACACAGCTATGGCAGTCCTCATGGGACTAGCAATAGCAATAGGCAGACACATAAAAAAGGAAAAGAGAAGCGAGCTCTGGTGGCCTAGTGGCAAGAAGGTGCACTGCAATCCCAGAGGTGAAAGGTTCAAATCCACCAGATGCTCTGCTGGAGAAGGAGGAACAATCTCCTCCTGTACCAGTCAGATCTGACTTGACAGTATATGTACACACAAAAAAAAATAATAAAATAAAATAAACTTAAAAAAGGAAGAAAGAAGAATAAATGTTCTAACTCAACACTTTCAGCAAATAGAAAAACAATCTAATCCTACAACCTGTTGTTGTTATGTGCTGTTGAGTCACCTATGACTCATAGCGACCCTATGTACAACAGCCCTAAACTCCGCTCTGTCCTGTGCCAATCGCACTGTCTCTGACACTCCCATCCCAATTATCCCAGTCACTGAATCAATCCACCTCATAGAGGGCCTTCCTCTCCTGCGCTGTCCCTCCACCCTCCCAAGCATAATGTCCCTCTCTAAGGACCGGTCTCTCCTCACAACATGTCCAAAGTATGTTAGACGGAGCCTCAGAATCCTTGCCTCCAAGGAGCCACCCGGTTTAACCCTTTCCAGGACAAAACTGTTTGTTTTCCTAGCAGTCCAATTTTATGGACAAGAGCTGAGATCAATGAGACAGAAAATAGAAAAACAATTTAAACCATAACTTAGACCAGGAGCTGCTTTTTTGAATGGGTCAATAAAATTGACAAACCATTGGAAAACGTGACAAAAGAAAAAAAAAAGGGAAAACACAGATAACTCAATTAAGAAATGATAGAGGTGACATTACAAAAACTAGAGAAAATTAAATAGATAATATCAGAATACAATGAAAATCTATCATCTGATTAAAAAACATAGAGGAAATGGACAAATTCCTTGAAATGTATCCCCTACCCAGATTGACAAAGATGGATATAGAACACTTGAACAGACCTATCACAAAAGAAGAAATTGAACAAGACATAAAAAGACTTCCCCATGAGAAAAGTCCTAGACCAGATGACTTCACAGCTGAATTCTACCAAACATTCAGGGAGGATTTAGCACCAATTCTACTTAAATTATTTCAAAAAACTGAAAAAGAAAGAATACTTCCAAAGTCATTCTATGAAGCAAGCATAACCCTAATGCTAAAACCAGGCAAAGTTATTGCTAAGAAAGAAAACTACAGACCATTATATTTCATGAATATAGATGTAAAAATCCTTAACAAAATCCTAGCCAATAGAATCCAATACCACATCAAAAAAATAATTCACCATGACCAAGTGGAATTCATAGCAGGTATATAAGAATGGTTCAACATAAGAAAAATAATCAACATAATTCACTATATTAACAAAGTAAATAATAAGAATCATATAATCTTAGTAATTGATGCCAAAAAGGCATTTTACAAAATCCAACACCCCTTCCTGATAAAGACACTCAGCAAAATTAGAATAGAAGGGAATTTCTTCAACTTAGTGAAAAGTATTACATGAAAAAGCAAGAGTCAACATTATTCTCTCTTTCCTTGCAAACAGGGATCAGACAAAGATGCCCATTGTCACCACTTCTATTTAATATTGTATTGTAAGTGCATGCTAGGACAATACAACAAAAGAAGAAAAGAGAAAGCATCCAGATCAGCAAAGAGATGGTTAAACTATCATTATATGCATATGTTATGATAATATACACAAAAAACCCCCAAAGACTCAATTAAAAAAAAAAACCAACCAAAAACAAAACAACTGTTAGGGTTAGCAGACCAGTTTAGTAGAGTGGCAGAATATAAGATCAATATCCAAAAATCAGTAAGATACCTCTATAGTAACAAAGAAAGCCCAGAGAAGGAAATCAAGAAAGCAATACTATTTACAATAACCAACCACAAATTGAGATACTTGGGAGTGAACCTAACTAGAGATTCGAAAGCCCTATAGAAAGAAAACTACAGAGCATTTCTGCAAGACACAATAAAAGGCCTAAAGCAATGGGGAAATGTGCCCTTGTTCATGGATAGGAAGACACAATATCATGAAAAGGACAATTCTACCAAAAACAATCTACAGGTTCAAAACATAATCCCAATCCAGATACCAAATTCATTTTTCAAGGAGATTGAAAGGGAAATTGTCAAATTTATTTGGAGATGCAAGAGACCACAAATAAGCAAAACACTTCTGAAAAACACAAATTAGGTAGGAGGCATAGCACTTCTTGACCTCAAAACCTACTACTACACAGCAGTAGTATCCAAAACAGCATGGTATGGGTACAATGACAGGCACATAGAACAATGAAACAGAATTGAGAACCCAGAAATAGACCCAGCTATCTATGGTCAACTGATATTCAACAAGGACATCAAAGCTATCTAATGGGGAAGTGACAACTTCTTCAACAAATGGTTCTGGGCAAAACTGGACTTCCACCTGAAAAAAGCTGAAACAGGATCCACATCTCACACCATAAACAAAAATCACCTCAAGGTGGATCAGAGACCTGGGAGTAACTCTAAAAACTATAAAGTTCATAAAAAACAAACTGGAATCAAGCTTAGAAGCCATGGTCTATGGTATAAAGAGACTACCAAATAATGCACAATCTGAAGAGGATAAAACTGATGAATTGGACCCTTCTAAAGAGTAAATCCCTGTGTTCATCAAAAACTTTTTCCAACAGGGTGAAAAGAAAACCTACCAACTGGAAACAAACATTTGGTAACACCATCTCAGACAAGTGTCTCATAAAAAATGTTTATAGAATACTCTTGGGCCTCCAGAAGAATAAGAATGATAACCCAATTACAAAATAGACAAAAGACATGAAAAGAATTTTAACAGAAGAAAATAATTGAATGGGCAATAGAAACATGAAGAAATACTTAAAATCACTGGCAATAAGAGAGATGTAAATCAAAACAAAAATGAGATACCATCTCTCTCCAGTAACAGTGTCAAAGTTTAACAGAGACAGCAAGTAATAAATGATGGAGAGGATGTGGTGAGATAGGAACTCTTCTTATACATTGTTGGTGGTATTGTAAGATGGCACAACCATTCTGGAAGGCAGTTTCGTGCTTCCTAAAAAGGTGAACAAAGAAAATCCATATGACCCAGCTATTCCACTACTTGGAATATACCCTGAGAAAGTGAGAACTGAGGCCCAAACAGAGACTTGTACACCAATGTTCATAGCAGCGTTATTCATCATCGCAAGAACATGGAAACAGCCTACATGTCCAGCCACAATTGAATGGCTTGAGAAATTATGATACTTTCATACAGTGGAATACTACACAACATGCAGAAACAATGATTTTGCAAATTATTACCTAACTTGGGAGGGACTGGAGAGCATTATGCTGAGTGAACTAACTCAGTCCCATAAGGACAAATATTGTATAAAACCATTATTGAAGAATGAGCATGAGGATCCCAGGGGGGGGAGGTTGGAAACAGAGGGATGAGGATGTGCAGGGGAAGAGGGGAGAAGAAAAAAGAGAGCATTATGTTGCGTGAACTAACACAGTCTCTTAAAGAAAAATAATGCGTAAAACCACACACAAAACATGTATGAGATCTCAACGGAGGGAGGGCTGAAAATGGGTAGGGGTGAAATCACAGGTTGCACAGTTTGGTGCACGGAGGGGGAGGGAAGGAAATGGGAAGGATCTGGGTGAAAAGACAGAGTAATGATGGGCAAAGTCCAATGGTGATTAAATTTTTTTGTTTATTATTATTATTATTAATTTTAATAGACATTTACAGAGGTTTTTTATTTCCATTCATTCATTGCCGCACTTTTCTCCCTGCCCACCCCTCCCCACCAGCTCGCTTTCCCCTCTGAAAAGAAAAAAAATTCCTTCGTTAGTATACAATTCCCACGTCTCTTCCCCCCCCCACCCCCCACCCTGAGTACACTTCTCTATACAATGTTAATTCTGGATTCCTGTGCTAACCATAATACTCAATCATATATCACTTCTAATCTGTTCTTTCCCTCATCTGTTTCAATACAATATACATAATTTATCCAGTTTTTTCTGTCAGGGTTAGGGTTAGGGTGATTAATTTTATAAAACATAATGCATGAGAATGATTGTATGAAACACAATGTGAACAAATAATAGT
>NW_006400214.1:529308-530354 GCF_000299155.1 Elephantulus edwardii | reverse complement strand
TTATTTTGGCTAAATGTCAAGAAGACAAAGATTCTCACCACTGGACCAATTGGCAGCATCAGGATGGATGGTAAAGAGATTGAGATTGTTAACAGCTTTAGTTTGCTTGGCTCCATAGTCAACACTCTTGGCACCAGTAGCCAGGAAATTAAAAGACGTATTGCTATGGGAAAGTCTGCTGTTAGGGATCTCTCCAAAGTTCTGAAGAGTAATGGTGTCTCTTTGGAGAATAAAGTGCGTCTGATACAGGCCATGGTCTTTGCTATCACTTGTTATGCATCAGAGAGTTGGACAATGACTAAGGAGGATAGAAGGAGAATCTATGCCTTTGAGCTGTGGTGCTGGAGAAGAGCATGGACTACTAGGAAAACAAACAGATTCATCCTGGAAAGGGATAAACTGGGCAACTCCTGGGAGGAAAGGATTTTGAGGCTCCATCTAACATACTTGGGACATGTTATAAGGAGGGACCAGGCCGTGGAGAGGGACATCATGCTTGGGAGAGTGGAGGGACAGTGCAGGAGGGGAAGGCCCTCTATGAGGTGGATTGATTCAGTGATGGGTAATCAAAATGGGAGTGTCAGAGACAGTGTGATTGGCATAGGACAGAGCAGAGTTTAGGGTTGTTGTACATAGGGTCGCTATGAGTTGTAAGCTACTCGACGGCACATAACAACAACAGTTTTAAAGAACATTTACAGAGATTTTGGATTTCTAAATTCATTCACTGTTGCACTTTTCTCCCTTCCTAGCCTTCCCCCACCAGTTTGCTCCTCTCTTTGAAAAGTAAAAGTTTTTCTTTGGTATTCAATCCCCCCACACCCCTCCAATCACCCCGAGTACACTCCACTATGCAACTTTAATTCTGGACTCCTGTGCTAATAATAATACCCTATCATATATCACTTTTAAATTATTCTCTCCCTCATCTGTTTCAATGCAGAATACATAATTTATCCAGTTTTTCTGTCTTAACCCAACCCTGATGTCAGTCCCATTCCACAACAGTGGTACCATGCAGTATTTGTCCTTTTGTGACTGAGATA
>NW_006400214.1:508375-528308 GCF_000299155.1 Elephantulus edwardii | reverse complement strand
GCAGATAGTTTTTCAATTTTGCCAATACTATTTGTTAAAAAAGCTGTCATTTCTCCACTTAACTGATTTCATCTCCTTGTCAAAAATCAGTTGACCATAGGTAGATGGGCTGATTTCTGGGTTCTCAATTCTATTCCATTGATCTTTGTGTCTGTCATTGTACCAGTACCATGCTGTCTTAACCACCACAGCAGTGTAGTAGAATTTCCGCCCCCCCCTTTTTTTCTATTTTTAAGGAGTGCTTTGCTTATTTGGGGCTTCTTTCCATTCCAAATGAAACTGGAGATTACCTTTTCCATCTCTTGAAGAATAGGATTGGTATTTTTATTGGGATTGCATTGAATGTGTAAATTGCCTTTGGTCGTATTGCCATTTTCACAATATTGAGTCTTCCTATCCACGAGCAAAGGATATTCTTCCACTTCTCCAGGTCTCTTTTTGTTTCTTGTAGTAATGTTTTGTAACTTTCTTTGAGTAGATCCCTTGTGTTTCTGGTTAGATTTACTCCCAAGTATTTAATCCTGTGATTCGCTGTTGTGAATACAAAGCACCAGCTTTGTATTCTCTTTGTCACTGTAGAGAAATCCATTTGATTTTTTATGTTGATCTTTTATCCTACCACTTTGCTGAATTTGTCAACTATGTCCAGTCTTGCTGAGTCTTTAGGGTTTTCTAGGTATACTATCATATCTGCATGGAGATAATTTTACCTCCTCTTTGCCAATTTGGATGCCTCTTATTTCCTTCTCTTGTCTTATTGCTATCGCTAAGACTTCCAATACAATATTGAATAAGAGATGTGATAGTGGGCATCCTTGCTTAGTTCCTGTTCTTAAAGGGAATGCCTTTACCCTCTCTCCATTGAGAACAATGTTGGTTCTTGGGTTTTCATAAATACTATTTTGTTGAGTGTTTTAATCAGGAAAGGGTGTTGGATTTTGTCAAAGGCCTTTTCTGTGTCAATTGATACAAACTTTGTAAACAAACCAATTTAAAGAAGAAAATTGAAAAAATATCCTCCTTAATATGATTAGTTGTCGTTATGTATCATCGAGTTGGAAATGACCCACAGGTGACTGATAGTGGGTTTTCAGAGGCAGTTACATGGGAGGAGATTGCTCACCTTTCCCCTGTGGAGCAACTGGTGGATTTGAACCACATGTTTTGGGATTACACAGCGGATTCTTACCACTCCTCTAGTCCATCAGAGCTCACTCTGGTACAGTTGTATAACTAATAAGAATTAGGGAGTAACCAAAATGTGGTCTAGCAGAGTGAAAAATAATTAATTCAAATTTAAATATAATAGGATGCATCTGAATGGAGTGTAATGAAAACTCTAATATAAGCTAGAAAATAAATAGGAGCCCTTAGCAAGTCTTTCCCCCCTTCTGGATAAGTTTCCCTAATTGTTAAATGAGGAGGCTGGATTAAGTGATCTCTAAAACCTCTACCATCTCGAATAGTCTATGATTCTAGAAGCCCTGTTCCCTAATTTGTGTATGAACATGTCAGCGTCGATGTGTATCTATACATGTGTGTGCCAGTATGCACTCTCACCCAAGTTTATGAGAGTTAGTCTGGAGAAGTAGGGGGAAGGAATTGCAAGTAGGTACTTAATTTGAACTTGTCACATTCAGGAGAGTGTGCATAATGTAGGGAGAAAGTGTGATTTTTTTTCTGATATAATCAAAGCTTTGTTTTGTACAAGACATACTGTATCATTATAGTGGTGAAATTCAACACCTCCAAGGTGTATTATTGGAAAACTACCA
Organism: Elephantulus edwardii; assembly: GCF_000299155.1. Lineage (NCBI taxonomy): Eukaryota > Metazoa > Chordata > Mammalia > Macroscelidea > Macroscelididae > Elephantulus > Elephantulus edwardii. The sequence continues at coordinate 526,533 of NW_006400214.1, read as the reverse complement.
AGAATTTGGTTACCAAGGTGGTAACCAAAAGGACGGTCATAGTACAAATTTATAAGGACTGAAATGTATTTAGCAGGATAAACACAGGTTTCAATCTGCTTTATTACTGACATGCAAGCACAAGACATTTCAGAAAAAAGATTATTATTTCATTCCTCTATTTCAGGAAGTAGCATATGATCAAGAACCAATAGTAATGAAAGAAGTTAATGCTGCACTGAAGGCATTGGCAAAAAAATTCCTCAGGAATTGATGGAATGCCAAATGAGGTGTTTCAACAAACAGATGCAGCCTTGGACATGCTTGCTAGCTTCTTGTTGTTGTGTGACATCAAGTCAGAACCAACTCATAGCTGACCACTCAAGCAGGTTTTCAGAGGCAGAGTATTGCATGGAAGGTGATTGCCCATCATTTTCCCATGGAGCAGCTATTGGATTCAAACTGGTGCCTTTGTAATTGCAGTGTAGTTTGGAAGAAATTTGTTCTACTAAAATTGTATGCCAGGAAATTTGTTCCGATTTCCAAAGGAAAGGTGATCTAACACAATGCAGAAATTATCAACTATATTATTAATATCATATGCAAGTAAAATCTTGCAGAAGATTATTTTAAAAGGGCTGTACATTGACAGAGAATGGTCAGAAATTCAAGCTGAATTCAGAAGTCTGTGGTATGAGGGATATCATTGCTGAGGTCAGACTGACTTTGACTGAAAACAAATAATATCAGAAAGATGTTTATCACCACAGCAAGATAAAGGTAAATAACCCAAATGAAAAAATGCGCACAGGATATGACATTCACATGGCCAATAAGCACATGAATAAATGTTCAAAATCCCTAGCTCTAAGAGAGATGCAAATCAAAACAACTATGAGATATCATCTCACCCAGTCAGAATAGCAAAATTTAACAGAACATCAAACATCAAATGCTGGCGAGGTGGCTGAGCAACTGGAACCCGTATTCACTGTTGGTGGGAGTGTAAAATGGTGCAATCACTATGGAAGTTGCAAATAGAAATACCATTTGACCCAGCAATTCCACTACTGGGAATTTACCCTAAAGAAACCATAACCGCCACCCAAGCAGATATATGCACACACGTTTATTGTGACTTTGTTCGCAATAGCAAAGAGCTGGAAACAACCCAGGTGCCCATCAATAAACGAATGGATAGAGAAGCTCTGGTATATTCATACAATGGAATACTATGCAGCATTGAAAAACAAGGAACTCATGAAATATTATGCAAAATGGGTGACCCTGGAGGACATTATGCTGACTGAAATATCTCAGTCACAAAAGGACAAATATTGCACAGGGCCACTGTTGTAAAAGGGGACTGACATCAGGGTTGAGGGAAGAAAGAGAAGGAGGGAAGGAATAATGTATACTGCATTGAAACATGAGGGAGAGAACTGTTTAAAAGGGATATATAATTGGGTATTATTGTTATGACAGGAGTCTAGAATGTAGGTTGCATAGTGGAGCGGACTTGGCGGGGGGAGGGATTGCATAAGAATGAAAGAGTTTTCTTTTACTTTTCAAGGAGAAGAGTGAATTGGGGGAGGGGATAGGCAAGGAAAAAAGTACAATGAATGAATGGAAATCCCAAGTCTCTGTAAACTTTCATTAAAATTAATTAAAAAATAAAAAAGACATTTACTTGTGTTTTATTGACTATGCAAAAGTATTTGTATGGATCACAACAAATTATGGGTAACATTGAGAATGGGAATCCCAGAATTTATGCTCACGGGAAAGCAATACAGATAGAACAAGAATCACTTTCACAAAGAGAACAAGGGAACATCTCATAGATTAAAATAGACTAGATGTGCACCAGGGTTGTATCCTTTCTCTCTCTATATTCAATCTGTAAACTGAGCAAATAATTCAAGAAGTCAGAGTATATGAAGTCTGTATGAACAACCTACATTATGCAGATTACAAACTTGCTTGCTGAAAATGAGGAGGGCTTAAGGCACTTGTTGCAGATGGCCAAGCAATGCATTCTTTAATATGGATTGTTGTTATGTGCCGTCGAGTCACTCGCGACTCATAGCGACCCTGTGTACAACATCCCTAAACTCTGCTCTGTCCTGTGCCAATCACACCGTCTCCGATACACCCATCCCGATTACCCCAGTCACTGAATCAATCCACCTCATAGAGGGCCTTCCCCTTCTGCGCTGTCCGTCCACCCTACCAAGCATGATGTCCCTCTCCTATGGATTACATTTTAACATAAACACACACACACACACACACACACACACACACACCCAACCAACCCCAAACACAAAAATCCTAACCACTGGACCAATAGCAGCATCATGATGGATAGAGAAAAGATTGACGTTGTCCATTATTTAATTTTACTTGAATCCACAATCAACACCCATGGTAACAGCAGTCAAGAAATTAAAAGACATGTTGCATTGTGAAATTAGGTCATGAAGAACTTCTCCAAAGTCTCAAAGAACAAACATGTTAAAGACTAAGATTTTTAAAGGAGCAAGCAAAGTGCTCCTTAGAGACAAGGGTCATGAAACGTCATTTCACATATTTCGGGTGTGTTGTAAGGAGGGACCAGCTCCTGAAAAAAGACATCATGCCTGGAAATGCCCAGAGGGTGACTGGAAGAGAGAGACTCTCAAGGAGATGGATTGACATAATGATTACAATGGGCTTGAGCATGGTGGAAATGATGAGGATAGCATTGGATAAGGTGAAATTTCCATCTGTTGTTCATAGGGTCTTTGTGAATCTTAGTCGACTCAACTCAAAATATATCCTGTATGTATTGTTACACAAACTCACTACCACTGAGTTTATTTTGACTTGTAGAAATCTGGTTTCTGAGACTGTAAATATTAACGAGAGGAGACTGCCTATATTTCTCCGGGAGAGTTATAAACAGATTAATGTAGAGTAGAGGTGCCCCACAGGGCTTTCTTGGCTGTAGTCTTTACCAGGTTTTATTCCTTCAAAACATCTGGGTAGGTTAAAAGCATCAAACTTTTGGTTAGCAGTCTCTTGCTTTGCTGTTGTGCACCAGGGCTCTTAAACATGTTTCCAAATTATTTGGCATGGGTTCCATATCAGTAAAGCATATAGCACTATCATATATATGCCTAGTATATATCTAGGAAACAAAAAGGCTGTGGTTTGAGAAAGTAGTAGTTGTACAATGTGCCTTTCAGTGTACAAGTGATGGCAACACTATGAACAAACCTGAACATTGCCTTATCCTGCATGCTCATGATTCCCGGTATGCTCAAGCCCATTGTTACAGTCACTGGGTCAATCATCCTGCCTTCCTTTCTCTGACCTTTCCTAACATGATGCCTTTTTCCAAGGATTGGCCTCTCCTGATAACATGCCAAAGTATGTGAGACAAAGTATCATCATCCTTGCCTCTAAGGAGTACTGGTTGCACTTGCTCTTAGACTTCTTTGTTCTTTTTGCAGTTCATGGGAGTCAGTGTTCTAAACAAACATAACAATTTGATGGCATCAATTCTTCTTAGGTCATCCTCATTCATTGTCAACTTCTCAAATGCATAGGAAGCAATTGAAAACAAAATGGCCTGGCTCAGGTGCATGTTAAGTCTTCAAACTGACATCCTTGCTCTTTAGCAATTACAGAGATCATTGACAACATATTTTCTGAATGGAACATGTCTTTTGGTTTCTTGACTGCTGCTACCATGAGAGTTGGTTGTGGGTGGATACAAGTGAAATGAAACAGTTAACAACTTTAATATCTTTTTACCACCTATCATATTGATCATTGGTCCGATGGTGAGGAATTTTGTGGCACAGGTGGCACTATCCACAACAGCTGAAAAGGTCCAGTCTCCCACCTCATGCTCCATGCTCAGTTTCTTCCCAACTACACACTAGTCAGTAGTTGCAAAGGACATGTCAGATCAGCATTGGCTGTCTCTATGCTAGCCATCTAATGCCGGGACCCATTGTTTAGATTAGCAAACACACCATCTCTAGCTGGCAGACTAGCCTAGGCTTCTCTGAGTCCAGCAGAAACTCTGTCCTACAAAAAACAGTTGTTTTCTATTTCCCACAGCATGGATGTTTGTTTTATGGTATCTGTAGGCTTGATTATTTTATAGTTTGCTTTTATGGGTATAGCACTCATCTTTCATTTTGTTATACGAGGGGAGGGGGTATGACTTGTATGCTGCTACTTGTTTTATAGCTCTTATGGGTACAACACTTGTCTGCAAGTTTGCTGTAATGTGGTGTCTTATGTGTTGCTATGATGCTGGAAGATATGCCACAGATATTTCAAATACCAGCAGGTTCACTCATACTCAACAAGTTTCAAAGGTGTTTTTAGACTAAGGTAGACTGTGAAAGTGTTAGAGCAGATTACAAGGATTTGCCAGTAAAATACCTGCCAGAGCTCCCATTTTCTAAACAGAGGCAAAGAAAAGGTATAGCTTAATTGAAGAAGAAATCCAAAGGAAACCCCACTGCCATCTAGTGGATTCCAATTTACAATGACCAGGTAGAACAGAGTAGAATTATCTCATAGTTTCCACGTTATCTACATTTTAATGGAAACAAACTGCCTCTATTTCTCAGCAGAGCTCATCACAGGATTTACAGGAAAAATTATGATAGATGGAGCAAGGATTGAAGTTGTCAACAATTTCATTTGACTTGCATCCATAATCAACAACAACCATGGCAAAGTCAGTCGAGGTATATTGCCTTGGGGAAATCTATTGTCAAAGACCTCTGATAAAGAACAACAGTCAATTTAAAGACTAAGGTCTTCAATTTCTTTTTTTTATTCTGAAAAACATGTATGGGGATACAAAGGGGTGAGGGTTAGGAGCAGAAGCGTGAGGATGGGCAGGGATGAAATCACAGGGCTGCACAATCTGGTGGGTGGGGGGAGTAAGCAAAGGAAATGAGAAAGACCCAGCAGGGACCAACAGAGATAGGGTAATGGTAAGCATAGTTCAGTGATGAACCCTGGTGAATGAGTGGCAAGAAGCTGCACAGGAATCCCAAAGGCATGCCCTTTGAATCTACCAGCTGCTCCAAGGGAGATGAAAAGGTAATTTCCTCCTGTGGGATATACTGCTTCTGAAAATCCACTAGAGAGTGAGCTATGGATCAGTTCCAACCCAATGGCTCAAAAATGTTAATTCCATAGTCTCAAAGCGTAAATTTATTGTTGTTGAATTGAAGCCTAGTTGACCTTTCAGCCGGTTGTAGATTGCCCATATTTTCTCTTGCGGAGCTGCTGGTGAATTTGCATCAAACACCGTCAGATTAACAGTGCAATTATCTTCAAACTACAGCAGGAGACTACAACATCAGGGATCCCTCCTCCTAAAGTTATGTGCCATTGAGTCAGAATGATTTATAGTTGACTCTCCAGTGGGTTTTCAGAGACTATAAAATATATGGGAGGAGAATGCCCATCTTTTTACTGTGGAGGTGGATTGAAAATGCCTGCCTTTGGGTTGGCAGCACAACTCCTTACTACTAGAGCTTATATAAAATTATGTATAGACAAAAGCATTTTTGAAACTTCTCTTACCTTTTTGATGAGATCAGAATATAGCTTTGGGAAAAAACAATACTGGCAACTTCCGCCCCCATTATTTAAGAGTAAATTTGATTGGCCACATAATTTGAAATGAAATTTGGTGAAGTATGGTAGGTGATAACTTGTACACAATCATCAGTGAGTGAAATGAATATTTTTTTTTAAAGTGAATGAAGGGGAGCGCTGGTGGCCTAGTGGCAAGAAGCTGTACTGCAATCCCAGAGGTACATGGTTCAAATCCACCAGATGCTCTGCCAGAGGAGGAGGGACAATTTCCTCCTGTACAAGTCAGATCTGATTTGACGGTACATGCACAAAAAATAATAATTTTAAAAAAGTGAATGAGGGGGTAGGAAATTGTGCAACAATGAATGACTGAAAATCCAACTTTACTGTAAACTTTCATTAAAATCACAAAAAAGGGGGTAACATTCTCTACTGTATTCTAAGTACCTATAACTTCTTAACAAGCATATTTAGAGAAAATAATAGTCACTAGGAGTTGATGGTGTGTATCATCCAGTTGGAACTGACCCATAGCTGACCCTGCAGGGGGTTTTCAGAGACAGTAAATCACACTTCCAGGGAGCTTTGGTGGCTTAGTGGGAAGAATTTGTGCTGCCAATCCAAAGCCATGTGGGACAAATCCACCAGCTGCTCCACGGATAAAAAAAAAATGGGCAGTGATCTCCTGTCAGATTTATTGTCTCTGAAAATCTACTGGAGGGTCAGCTCTGACTTGACAGAACATAGTAACAATCATTTTAAGGACCTAATTATGGAAAATATTGAAAAACATGGGTTAATTACTCTCATGTGAAACCTATACACAGACTAAGAAACTGTTGACTAGAACAAGGGAACACTACTTGGTTTAAAATGATGAATGGTAAAAAAAAAATGATGAATGGTGTCAGTGTTGTATCCTTTCTCCATACTTACTCAACCTGGATACCGAGAAAATAATTTGAAAAACTGGACTATATGAAGAAAAATGGAGCATCCGGATCAGAGGAAAACTCATCAACAAGTTGCATGCACATGGCACAATCTTGCGTGCTCAAAGTGAGGAAGACTTGAAACATTTCAAGGAGATCAAAGCCTTCAATGTGGAATACATCTCAACATCAAAAAAACAGAAGTTCTCACCACTGGGCCAACTGGCAACATCATGATGGAGAAAAGATTGAAACTGTCAACAATGAGAACTAATAGAATATTTCTTAAAGTTTTAGTTGGAGCAAATATGTATCTGGTTTTATTTGGCACGTTGCTGTCGGGTGCTGTTATGTAAGTCAAGTCACTTGTAACTCATAGCGACCCTATGTATAACAGCTCTGAACCCTGCTCTATCTTGAGCCAACTTCATTATCTCTGATATACCTACCCCTATTACCCCAGTCACTGAGTCAATCCATCTCATCCAGGATTTTCCTCTCTTGTGCTATCCCACTATATAGTGGCCGTATAAAAGAAAACTACAAAGTAGATTAGCTTCTTTGAAATCAAGTGGAGGGTTAGGTAATAAGCTTCCAGTACTGGCTGCTTTTGTATCAAGTGTGGGTTGGTAGCCTAACCTCAGTTTAAAAAAGAGTGATGCAGCTGCTGGGAAGTGTAAAAATAGTGCTGGATATACAGACAACCCAAACTCACTCATCTATCTCCCCCCCAACACATACACTCTCCTCCCCCCGGTATGTAAATAAAAACTTTATGAATTTAGAGATCTCTGTTTATATAATTCAGTATATAAAACAAAAGAAAAACCTTCTTGGCCTCCTGATAGGCAATTAACTAAATGTGCAAAATGACTGCCACTAAATAACATATCACAAGTTTTATGTACATTTTCTTTGAAACAATATATACAAGACTTTCAAAGCAGAAAATTCAGTAAAGAGCACAACACATTTTGGTCACTTTATTAAATGACATTAAATAGTTTAAGATTCAACTACTAAACAGCACTGTGAATGGTGAAAACACAGATAGTAAGTATATTTTCATACTTGAATGCATTTTTTTAAAAACACAATTCCAGTCTTTATATATATTACAAAACAGCCTTAAAAGAAGTGACATCTTTTCTACAGTACTTGATACTCAATACAGAATTGAAAAGCACTCTAACATAAACAAAGGCAAGTCTTAACAGCTGTATGATTTCAGCAGCCAAAGCTGGATAATGGACTGAAATATTACTATACAACTGGGACAAAACATATACAATACCACATTACTAAGCAAAAAACACTTTACACTCAGAAATAAACAGGTTACAAAATAAGGAGAATTTAGCAGGCAAAACTGTTTTACAAGCAATATTTTCAATTGTTATTTTTTAAGCCACTGCAACTATTTAAAACATCTAAAACAAATATAAAAATGAGCCTTTTAGTATATTATTGTGATTTTTCTGTTTTTAAATATTTGTTAAAGCTTGATGTTATACTCAAAGTATATATTATGTAGCTAAAATGTCAAAGTGAGAAGAGTATATGCAAAATGGTCCAGGTTTTATTTCAACCCTCTCATTTCCTATTAATCCTTCTATGTATTCTTCTCTAAGCTATAATTTCATTTATAGTGAAAAAATTTAGAAGGTTGTCTACACATATATGTCTTCGAGAAAATAATTAGACCATGCTAAAAATTTCCAGGTCTAGTAAATAAGGTTTAAAGTATTCTGAGTATTAGTGGATAATATTAACTAGTAATAGATGGCCAGAGTGTATAGCTTACAAATATTTATCTCATAAATCTTGTCTTTTTCATTTCTTCAAAAGTAAATTCACATTTGTATGCCCCTAAACCCAGTAAAATATGCCTGATTATATGGCTGGTATAATATTCAAATGTGCGATGTCTGCTAATAATGTCTCACCAAAGGATGGAGAGTGGAGGGACTGGGGAATTAGGAGATGGATTGGGGGGAGTGTTAGCCATTTGTCACAACCAAAGTTCACAAATTCTTTATCACAAACCTAGTGTTTTAAAAACAAAACACAACCAACCAACCACTAGGATGATTTACCACTAATTCTTTAAGAGAAAATTAAAATATTCAAATAACTAAAAACAGTTTTAACTAAAGTTAAACTCAATCTAATCTAGTGATACCTAGAGCAAATCCTTTACCCAGCTTCACTCCCTTCCCCTGGAATTCCTTAGCGTTTCTACTAATCCTTATATCACCACCTCAAAAAATAGTTTTAACATGTTGGGTTGACTCCTGCAGCCTAACAATCTTTTAATAAATGGAAGCAGCCAAATTATATGTGAATAAATTTATAGATAATTTATATAGATCCAGATTAAGAAAAAAGGAAAATAAAATTATTTTCAAGGAAAACTTTGTAAAGGGTATTAAATGAAGGTAAATCAATCAGAAAAATGCCTCCCAGATCTACACTAAAAACAAAACACAAAAAAATAGTGAACTTTGAAACACTGTTTATTGAAAAATGTAAGGGAATTGGAGGGAAAGAATGTGATGATGAGAGAAAAGGAGAAGAGCAAAGAAGCCAATGATCCTTATCTTACAAAGGAATTATTTCACAATACTGACAGCACTGAGAATTGTTAAAGTACATTCTGCGTGTAAACTTAAAGTCAGCCATAGTTCTGCCAATTGATGTTGTTTTTAAAACAGAGTGTGAACCTAACAACCACAACTTAAGCATTAACCTCCTAAAATGCTAGATATGACCTTCTTAGTCCACATCCCACTGCCAGCAACAGGATGAAGCACTAGCACCGGCACCAAGCAGTTAGGAGATATACTTTATATTAGTGCCAGGAGAGAGAAAATTGATGTGTGGAAAATAATTCACAACACTGAAATTTTACTAATAAATATCTCAGCACATACAACTGAAAATTAAAAATGGCAGAAAGACTAGAAAAGAAAAAAAGAATTCTCTTCTCAGGCTGTACTTAAGGCTGTTTATACAATGCTAAGATAAATGCAAGACTCCTCCAAGGTCTGTAGCAGTAGTATTTGAGAATATTGCACACAATTCTGTGTCAAAGATAACTTTTAGTTTCTAACTGTTCAATTACAGAGATGACAGAGCAGGAGCCCAGTTTCAGACTTCAGTCAAAAGAACATTAAGAAGAGAATCAATCACTTTAATCAAGAAATGGATTAAGTATAAAAGTATTTCATAACTTGAGGAATCAACTCTAAGAACTCAGCTGTGTGTTTTCATTTGTAAAGACAGAATATACAAATCTGTATTATTTTTATTAATTTTGTGGTTGTTAAAGCAGGCATAAAAGTTTAGAGAGGAAACCTGTGGAGTTATTACTATTATGGAAGAACTTGTTTTCACTGAAAACAATTTGAAATATCTTCTGTACTCAATGGGTGTAAGAAGATTCTAGGCAACATCACTGACAAATGTCAGGGAGAAATGGGTATGCCCTGTGGAAAAAAAAATTTTAACTAATATTGAAGATTGGTAGAAGGGGACCAAACTATTTATACAGTTGAGTTCTGTTAAGTCATTGATTCCTAAAAAAATAAAAGATCTATGATTAACAATCTTTTAAGCATTCAGTGCAAAATCATATTGATTTCCCTTGGGAAGGTCCTGGATTTTTGCTTCTCATTGGGGGGGGAGCACGCTGTAATGGAGGTGGCTGCATACCACCAGCCACTGATTGATACATTCCTCTCATATCAATTTGCTGGTAGTTAGAAGGATTCATGATTAAATTTGGAGGCTTTGGCATCATGAGGTGGCCAAGTGTTGCTTGTTGGTAAGTCATTTGTTGCTGTTGCTGCTGATTATACTGTTGCTGGAGTCTTCTGTTCATAAGTATCCGCTGAACACAACTGATTAACTACAAAGAGGAAAATAGTTGCTACATTATTTTTCTGAAACAAGCAATCTCACTTTGAGTTAAAATCAATTTGTTAAGGAGTGTCATAGCCATTACTGTTATCACCATTTGCAATTTGATGGTACCCATGGGATCATTACTGCAAAAAGTAGTTATTGTTTTTGTTAGGTGTCTTCGAGTTGGTTATGACTCGTAGTAACTCCATAAACAACCTTGCCCTAAGTAACAAGATTTAGGACGAAATTTTCTTAATTGCTTAACTATTAAAGCCATTGCTTAATTACAAGCAGCAGGCGGGTCGGTCGCCATAGTAACCATTCCTATACAGGATTAATCTCAAGTACTACTTACAGCACTTTGAACCAAGATTCCTTTGCCATTGTTTTGAGTATTTCATATGACAACAAAGAAGCAGACATTGGTAATATTTCCTATTTCCTCAGATAACTTAAAACCCCATTAATTTTGTAGTGTTTTCTAAGTAATGGCATAAAAATTACTTTGTGCTAAAAGTTAAAATTTTTCAATTTTAGATGGCTGACGTAGGACAGTGCTAGAACAGAAGAGCAAAAATCTTGGAATATGATAACTATTTTTAAAAATCCAATAATTTAGTCAAAACCTGTGACCTATATCATCCACTGTTTGACATTACACTCAAATAAACTATCTATCTAAATGAATAAATAAATTGTAAGTTATTTAAAATGATTAATGTGGTAAAAGACTGGCAAAGGTTCCTACTGAGATATCCAAAGCTAGTAAAAACAAAAATCAAGTACGAAAAAGATTTATAAAAACATCAAGAAATATTCTACCAAATATTCTGAGAAGAGATGAAACCAACAACAGAATTCAGAATACCTTTGAATTAATTCACTCTATGAAACAAGTATAAACCCGATATCAAAGTCAGAGAAAGTCACCATTAAAAAACAACGACTTCTACAGGCCAGTATCCTTCATAAATGTACATTCCAAAATTCTCAACAAAATCCTAGCCAAAGAATTCAATATAACATATTTTTTAAAAAACATACATCAAGGATCAAGTAGGATTCACACCAGGTATGGAAGGATGGTTCAACACAAGAGAAAATTAGTAGAATCTATCACATGAATAAAACAAAGGAAAAGAATCCTGTAATCATCCCAATTGATGCAGAAAAGGCATTAGACAAATTTTACCTTCCTGCTAAAAGCAGTCAGCAAAATAGGAACAAAAGGCAAATTTCACAACATAATTAAGAACACATATACAAAGTCAGCGCCTGATAGGGAGAGACTGAATGCATTATCCTTGTGAACAGGAACTAGATAAAATTTCTATTCATCACCTCTGCTATTTAATAGTGCACTGGAATACCATATAGCTAGAGCAGTGAAACAACAAAAGCAAATAACGTAAATTGACAGAGGAATTAAAACTAGAGATTTGCTGAAGGTATGATTTTATATATAGAAAATCCTTAAGACTCAACAACAACAACAAAAAAAAAACCAAACCCCAAAAAACAGATCTAGTTAAATAATTTAAGGAAGTCTAACAGTGTAGTTTGTAGCCAGTTGTGCTGCTAACCCAAAAGTTGCATATCTCTGTCTGCTTGAATCCACTAGTGGCTCTGTGTGTAAAAGATGAGCAGTCTCTTCTTAAGATTTACAACTTTGGCAACTTGATGGAGGGGTTGCTATCAGTCAGAACCAACTGGAGAGCACTGATTGAGTAGAACTATTCAGGAAAGTGGCAGGGTCAAAGATCAACATATTAAAAAAAAAATCAATGAATTCCTCCACAGTAAGAAAGAGAACTTGGAAAAGGAAATAAGGAAAATGATGCTATTTGCAATACCTCACTTACTCACTGCCATGGGACTCTGAACTGAATCAAAGCTGACCTGAAGCAGATTTTTAAGAGGCTGTATATTGTGTGAGAGTTTACTGTCCTTATTTCTCGACATAGGGTAGCTATGAGTCGCAGGTGACTTGATGGCACATAGCAACAACAACATAACAAAGAATGTACAACAGAGGATAAACTAGATAAATGAGACCTGCTAAAAATTAAATCCCTATGTACATCAGAAGATTTGTATAAAAGAGTAAAAAGAAAACCTACAGACTGGGAAAAATATTTGGTAATGACATACTGGACAAAAGATTAATCTTTAAAATTTATTAAAAACTCCAAAACATGTCAACCAGAAAAAAGAAAAATAACCCATGTACAAAATGGGAAGACATAAAGGAAAATTCACTTCACCAAAGAAGACATTCAAATGGCCAACAAACACATGAAGAAATGCAAGACTACTCATCAGGTATTAGAAAGAAGCAACTCAAAACAAGGAGCAAAACTGAACAGCAGCAGCAAAATTTAACAAGACAATACACACAAATTGGTGAGAGTGTAAAGAGAATGAAACACTCATACACACTGCAGATGGCAATATAAAATGGCACAACCATGGTGGAAAACAGTCTAGAACTTCTTAAAAAAAATAAATATATATATATATATATAGAAGGGAGCTATGGTGGCCTACTGGCAAGAAGCTGCTCTGCAATCCTGAAGGCGCATGCATAGTTCAAATCTACCAGATGCTCCGCTGGAGAAGGAGGGCAATCTCCTCCTGTGCCAGTCAGCTCCGATTCGTCAGCACACAACAACAAAAACAAACAAAAACAGAAATCACAGTTGATCTAGCAACCCCATCACTAGGTGTATATGCTAAAGACATGAGAGTGAGAGCCGTGGTGCACATAGATACATGTTTACTCATGTTCACTGCAACCTTACTTAAAGTAGTAAAGAGAAGGAACTAAGCCAAGTGTCAATAAATGGATGAATGGGTAAAGAAACTATGGAGAACCATAACATAAATAAATGGAGTACCACAATACATTTGAAAAAAATCACGAGAAACACTGCATAACATAGATGACTATGGAGTACAATATGCTAAGTGAAATAAATCAATCAAAAAAGTTCCAATCTCTCTATAGCTTCACCAACATTTTCCCGCCTCTGTCCAGATGAACTTTGCTGCTGCTGCTGCTATGTGAAATTTAATTGATTTACATCTCTGATTGCCAATTTTGAACATTTCCTCATGTTTTATCTGGACATTTGAAATGTCCTTTCTGTGAAAAGTCTTTTCATGCCTCTTACCCGTTTTGTAATTGGGTTATCAGTCTTTTTTTTTTTTTGTGAAGGTCCAGTAATATTTTAGTTATGAGACCCTTGTCCGAAATGTTGTTGCCAAGTGTTTTTTCCAAGCCTGTGGGCTTTATTTTCATCATATTGAAAATGGTTTTTAGTGCACACATAATGTGAAACAACCCAAATGTCCATCAACAAACAAATGGATAAAGAAACTGTGCTACAGTCACACAACAGAATACTATGCAGCACTAAAGAATAATGACAAATTCATAAAATATGACACAACATGGGAGAATCTAGAGACTATTATATTGTGAAATAACTCAGTCAAAAAAGCACAAATAGTGTATAAGACCACTATTATGAAAATAGGAGGTAACTGAGCAAGGTATGTATAAATGTTGAAAAAGGGAAGGGGAAATAGAAGCGTAGAAAAAAAAGGAGGGGGAAATCACAAGATAGCAGAAGTTAGTGGACAGATTGGGGGTTGCAGCAAAGGAACGGGAAAGATGTGATGAGGATTTGAAGAGATGAGGTGATAAAAGGCATAGATGAATGGTAATTAATTATATAAACACAATATACATGAATGACTATAAAATACAATGTAAATGAACAAAACACAATGTATATGAGTAACAATTAAAAAAAGGATGGGTAAGTGGAAAGGCAATATAGATTAAGTAGATTGTCAGACAGAGGCGGGTATTATATTTTATAAAACAAAATGTTAACTGTTTGAATTGAATGAAAAACTAATATGCTTGGTAAACTTTTGCTCAAATCACAATAAACCACCAAAAGAAAAAGCATCAAGGAAACCCATTTGGAAAGTTAATCCTTTACAGACAAAATAACTACCTTTATTTGAAATTATTAGGTTTCTTAACAAAATTTCTTCAAGGAATAACCAATGATCATCCACCCAGAGAAGGGCTGCTTATTGACACAAGTACACATATTACAAATGAAAGAAAATGAAATATAACCTAGGTATGGTCAGATTTCTTACCATCTGTTGTTTAGTCAATACGTCATTGTAGATTGCTTCTCTTCGTTTCACATCAAGCTCCTGACTGGCTTGTCTACTTAATGCCAAAGCCTGAACTTGGGCCTCTGAAAGATTCATGTTTTCTTTCCACTAAAAGAAAAATTTTCTGTTTACTCCTTTTTGAAGTGAAATTGTAGAAAATAATTAAGGTACTTAAAAGGTATCCAGGATTTAAATGCCCCCCTTTATTCTTTTCTTAAAAGAATATAGTAATTTTAAAGTAATGCACTAGATTATGTACTGTTACATATGAATTGGCTATTTTTGGACTAAAATAATGATTTGAATTTCCTTTATGTAGCTTATAAATAAATAATGTTTATTCAAACCATGTACATATCTATGATGAACAGATTCCTCATTCTTATCAATTACTCATTTCTCTTGTATACCAATATCCAATTTATTAGTATTTTACTTACAAATCAAGTAATAAGAATTATGCTGCTTTCATCGCAGAAATAGTGAAGCCAGCAAAGATCACAAATCGGAGGTTCGAGTAAGACAATAGCCAATTAATTAACTTACCACAGCTGAAATAATATCTTCAAGAGGCTGAATTCTCACTGCTGTTACACTGTTTGTTGCCTCTACAACTTTTTCTCTTCCTTGATTAATAAGGTCCTAGAAGAATATATAACATAAGCTATATGGGGCAGTTTTCCTCTGGTCTGTGTCTCTCTCTAGACCAAGGAATCCCGCCCAGGAGCCCCCTTAATAAAGCTGCTTCAGCTTGCTTTCTTTCTCTGGTCCCTTCCTTGAGTCTTTGGCCTTAGCCCAGTGCAAAGACCTAACAACAACAACCATGAAAAAGAAACAAATAAATAAAACTGTAAAACGAAAAATAAATATAATAAGCTATATGGGGCATAAATAAAACAGCATAGTGATAAAATAGTTCAGGGATCTTTCTTCTTTTCAATTTATAGTACTTGATTTTAAAACTCTGTAAATAATTCAAACTAACTAACTCATTGTTGTTGAGTATGAACTGACTCATAGCTGACCCTCCAGTGAGTTTTCAGAGGCTAGAAATCACACTGAAGGAGAATGCTCATATTTCTCCTATGGAGCAGTTGGTGAATTCAAACTGCCTAGAGGTTTACAGCACAATCTTTACACACTAGGACACCAAGGCTCCCTGAAATAATTCAAAAGAACAACAAAATTCAGCATCAGTAAATCATCAATGTCAAAAGAGGTCTTGTTAGGAAGATAAAATTTTGAGTTTTACTGTACCAATAACTTAATAATTTAAATGAATTGATAAACAAATGAATTGATAAAAGAAAATGAGAAATGGAATCAATAAATTGTTGGTACAATAAAACCTAATCTTGCTTATTTAATCCATAAATTACTCTAGTTTTAAACTGCTCACTTAGTTGCATTGAGCACTGTAACTTAATGGAATATATACATTAGAATATGAAGTGATATATTTATCCTTATTCCAAACATTAAGCAAGTGATCTGTTTTGTCAAAGTATTTTATACCTAGTCAACTATCCTACTGTTTCTTAATTAGAATAATCAAACTTCATTACATTAATTCAAGGCCTACTTCCTTTGTGCTATGCACAAACTATGTATTTCCACATTAATTAAAAAAATGTCAAGTAAAGTTTCTTAGTCTACACAGAAGCAATCTTTTTTGGAGACTGTGATATGCCTGCATATGAAACCCTCAACAACAGGGAACCTAAAACTGCTTTTAATTCATGTTAAAACACTTTTGTACTTCAAACTTACTTCCAGCTGTTGATTACTCATTGCAGACAGGGCTCCCAAATTGAAAGGAATATAAGGAGTCTGAGAGTTGAAACTGACAGGCGGTAAATTGGTCCCAGTTGTCATATTGAAACGCATGGTCAGTCCCTAAAAACAAAAAAATCATGTAATTTTCACATTGTGTTTTAAAACTGAAAATTCTACATCCATACTAATTTAGAAAAGAATCTACACTCTAACACTCTTTTACATGCAAACAAAACGTTTTTGTGGCCTCCAAGATTTTTTTTTTATAAAACCAATAGCACATCTTTTATAGGATTTATGCAAGAGCTTAATAAATGATTACATACAAAGCACTTGTTACCGTAAATGACGGCCTCCAAGATTTTAACACACACAAAATCTTACTCCTAATGGTTTACTCTTTTCCTTATAATTTGCATAGATTGGGGCAACTCAGAGAATTATGATGAAACTTCTAAAGTTCAGGAGTTTAAAAAGTTTATATTTCCTATGTCTAGTCATATTTTGGTCAAATGAATTGGTAATTAAAACAGACATTATTCTATAAAGTTCCCGTTAAGACTATTAATATCTAATATTGGAGTGCATTCTTTTAATGCAATAAAATTATAGATTTTTTAGTACACATTCCTACCTCCAAAAATCTCCTGTATGTTTGTGATTACGAGGGTCATGAGTACTAATCATGCTAATTATGCCATGTCTTAATCCAATGAATGATAAAAAGGAGTTATTACAATTTAAGCAGAAATTGTTTTTTTCTCTTTCTTCCTACTCTACCATCAAAGGAAGGCAAAGTTTGTAAGGATTATAATATTTTGGGGCCATTCCTGAAGAATCCAATTTTTTTCTTCCTCAATGTTATTTTTTGTTTTAATACAAAACCAAAGTCTTAAAAGTATTTTTAATTAACTACCTTCTTCTCTGCTTCATACTCAGCCCAAGCTGCTTTTCGTTCTTCTTCAGTCAATTCTTCTTCTTCTTTGTGATCCAAAAGAGAATCATGTTCATGGTATCCTACAATGTGTTCTTTATGAATTTGCAGAAGTTCTGCAAGTATGGTGTCCTATTTAGAGAGATTGAAATAACAGAAAATTATTTTTTATCTTGGATCTTTATGTTTCTAAGGCTAACTGTGGAACTAGAAACTGGTTACTATAAACATTTATAATATTTATGAGAATAAATGTAACATCAAACTTTTATAAAAGAATTTCATCTTTGTATAGCATGTTTTAGAAATATTTTTTAAAATTATTACGTTTCAACTTTCAGAGTCATTTTCCATGTTACTTTTTAAAAAATAATCATTTTGTTCTGTGCTTAATTCAGTGTTGAAAGTTACACTAACAGAAATCTGCCTATAATTATTATAATTAAATGCTTGTGCTAATAAAAATCATGGCTATTATTATTTATACAGAGAGAGTAACTTTGTTCAACTAGCCACAATCAATATTATGAAAAAATATGACAATTAGACTACCATGGGAGAAAATATTTCTTGATTTAATTGGAATAAGGCAAAATAGAAAATAAATTGTAAAGCTGTATGGTGCTTTCTCAAAAAGTTGCAAATAGAGATACCATTTGACCCAGTAATTCCATTACAGAAAATATACCCCAAAGAGACCATAACTGACATCTAAGGAGATATATGCACACCCATGTTTATTGTGGCTTTGTTCACAATAGCAAGGAGTTGGAAACAACCTAAGTGCCCATCAACAAACGAATGGCTAGAGA
>NW_006400214.1:494589-507000 GCF_000299155.1 Elephantulus edwardii | reverse complement strand
TTTTTTAAAGTGAATAAAAGGAAAAAGCATAAAGATGGGTCAAATTAAAATTGATGCATATTTTAACGTATTTATTACAGTGTCTTTAAAAATTATGGTGTCTTAAGTAAGCTTTTTAAGGTTAAAAAAGAAAAACTTAAAAACAAGGATCATTTATATGTTCAGTAAGAACATTAAATTTCTGCAGTAAGTAGTGAACATCATGACAGAACAATGAAGAGTGGGACACAAAGAAAAAATTAGAGGAGGAGGAAGGCTAAATAGGACCATATATGCTACTATCTAAAGGGCAGAAAATGATACATGGGGGCCCAGGGCGGTGAACGCATCTGTGAAAAGGCCAGAAGGAGTGAGAACAGCACAGTCCCTCACTGTCCCAGAACAGACAGCAGATAAGAGCCCATAGCTGAGCCACATGGTGCCTGTAGAGTCTCCCTGAAAAGCAAGAAGTTTGTTTATTCATTGCTAACTCACAGAATCGCAGTTCTGATACTGAAAATGAGTTTTACTTGGAAAGTAAATTGGAGGAGAGTGGGAAAGGCAAAGCATATTACTCAATACTAGTCTAGGTTTTAGCCCAAATTTCAAAGCACAATTCCTCAGTTAGTCCAGGTTTGGTTTCAATACAGCTGTCAAATCTCAATAGTCAAGGTTTGCCTCAAAATAGTTATGCCAGCTTCTCCTTTAAGCATCCAGCACAAATGAAAATAGCCTCAGGTCACACACTGCCAGTTTCTCCACATCAAAGTCACAGTCTCTCCATCACTATCATCAGGGTCTGATTACCACCAGTGTTTCGCTCTAGGTTCCCACAAGTCTTGCTGCCCAGAGTGGGAAGCACTTTCTCTTATCCTAGTTCCAAAGTTGCTAAAGATTTTGCAAGACCATGTTTTTGCAATAAAGGTAGCCGAATACCAGAGGGGGCCAACTGTACCGGCTTAAAAAAAAAAGCCAACTTTTAGGGGAACAACAGAGATACTTAGTTAAAAAATTAAAATACTAATTGTTTATTAACATCTCAGACATGAAAACTTTTATGTATAAAAGATAAAGTAGTCCATTTTATATAAGGATTTGTCAGAGCAGTCTAATTTATCTTTTAAAATTATTTATACTAATAATTTATATGATAGAAATTTCAGATTTATAGGGAAGTATGAAGAAAGACATAATCACGGTTTAGAAATAAGTACAATTTCCACTATATGTACTATATTCTCTCTCAGTTTTCCATGAACACTCAATAAATTGTATTAATTTTAAGCAAAGTTAGAGTATCATAAAGTCTTCGGTCTTGTCAAACTGTCATTCACAATCTGATGTAATTACAGAAAGGATCTATTTAATGACAGCATAGTGTTCCTTTGTCTTATTGACATTGAGCCTCAATCCATATTGAAGGCTGCAGTCTTTGACCCTCTGCAGCAAGTGCATGAGGTCCTCTTCAGTTTCAGCAAGCAGGGTTCTGTCATCTGCATAACACAGATTGTTGATAGATCTTCCACCAATCCTGACCCCACATTTCTCCTCACAGAGCCCAGCCTCTTGGATAATCTGCTCTGCATACAGGTTAAAAAGGTATGGAGACAGGCCACATCCCTGGCATATGCCCTTCCCAATTTTGTTCTATAGTTTCCACATTGAGTCACCCTTCTTTGTGAAGGATGGTGAAGAGATTGAAATTGTTCATAGCTTTAGTTTGCTTGGCTCCACAGTCAACACTCTCGGCACCAGTAGCCAGGAAATGAAAAGGCGCATTGCCATGGGAAAGTCTGCTGTTAGGAAGCTCTCCAAAGTACTGAAGAGCAACGGTGTCTCTCTGGAGACTAAGGTGCGTCCGATACAAGACATGGTCTTTGCTATCACTTGTTACGCATCAGAGAGTTGGACAATGACTAAGGAGGATAGAAGGAGAATTGATGTCTTTGAGCTGTGGTGCTGGAAAAGAGTATTGAGAATACCATGGACTGCTAGGAAAACAAACAGATTCATCCTGGAAAGGGTTAAACTGGGTGGCTCCCTGGAGGCAAGGCTTTTGAGGCTCCGTCTAACATACTTTGAACATGTTGTAAGGAAGGACCTTGGAGAAGGACATCATGCTTGGTAGGGTGGAGGGACAGTGCAGGAGGAGAAGGCCCTCTATGAGGTGGACTGATTCAGTGACTGGGGTAATCTGGATGGGTGTGTTGGAGACAGTGCCATTGGCACAGGACAGAGCAGAGTTTAGGGCTGTTGTACATAGGATTGCTATGAGTTGCAAGCGACTCTACAGCAAATAACAACAACAACAGTGTTCCTTTGTGTTCATCATTCATTGTTTTGACAATTTTCAAAACAACTTATTTTTGTTATAGTTGAGAAAATACAGCAAAACACAAGAATTAAAAAATTTCTACGCGTACAGTAAAGTGACAATGATTACATTCTTTCTTTGTGCATTCTCACCTCCTTCGTCTAAGTTCTTCCTCTCTCACTAATATAAATGAAATGGCCTCAAGGGTTCCAATCAAAACTTTTGAGATACTGTTGTCATTCCTGTTCCATATAACAGTCTGATGCCATATAGATGATTTTTAAAGAGCATAATGCTTAAGGCCGACATTTTTAACTGATTAAACAATTACTTGATTTTAAGACTGTTTCCAGGGATTTAAATTTGTAAGATTTAAATATTATCTCAGGTCAATGGCTTCAGAAATTAATTTAGCTTTCATAACTCCAGAATGTCTGCTGTTCAGTGAAACCAAATTCATTCTTCAAAGAGACAAAAAAAGGCAATTTCCAATTTTATTTGGAAAGGAAAAAAGACCTCAAATAACCAAAGCTCTTCTGAAAAACAAAAATGAAGTAGAAGGCATCATACTACCCCATCTCAAAACATTACTTCTCTTCTTTAAGTATTTCAGTTTTCATTATCTGCTGATTCTATTTCTGAAGTTAAAAATTTACATTTCCATCAGTGCCTAACTAATTAAGCAATATTCTTCAGAATGCTAAGAAACAGATATTGTGGTATTCAAGATTATTGGTCATTACATGTTCTGAAGACACTGAAAAAAAAATACGGAAAAGTAGAAGGACATATATCCTTACTATAGGATTCTCTCTATAACTAGAAATTTTCATGCTTGAACTAGAGATATCAACAATGTATTTCTCCTGCTGGAGGGAACCAACTAATAATTTTTTTTTGCATTAGGCTTTCAAATTTCAGAGGAAAAAAATGTTTTATGCTGGTCAATGATAGCTGCTAGCCATTATACTTGAACATAAAGAAAACAAAAATTATTTCAACTGGGCCAATAGACAATGTCATGAAAAATGGAGAAAAGATTCCAATTATCAAGATTTTATTTACTTGGATCCACTATCAACAACCTTAGAATTATCACTCAATAAATCAAAAGATGTAATGCAATTAGGCAAATCTGCTGTCAAGGATCTCTTTAGGTGTTAAAGAGTAAGATGTCAATTTAAAGACTAAGGTGTGCCTGATCCAAGCCACAGTATTTTCATTTGCTTCATATGCATGTGAAAGTTGGAAAATGAATAAAGAATAGCAAAGAATGAATGCCTCTGAATCATGTTTTTGGGAAAGGATATTGATTACAATGTGGACTGCCAAAAGAACAAACAAATCTGTCTTGGAAGAAGTATAGCCAGGGTGTTCTCAGTGGCTGACCACTGAGCCGGCCATGAAGAAGAGAGAAGATAACAACACACTTGTGTTCATTGTGGATGTCAAGGCTAACAAGCACCAAAAAAACAAGCTATAAAGAAGCTCTATGACATTGACGTGGCCAAGGTCAACCCTTGATTAGGCCTGATGGAGAGAAGGCGGCCCATGTTTAACTTGCTCCTGACTATGATGGTTTGGAGGTTCACAACAAAATTTAAACTGAGTCCAACTGTCTCATTCAAAGTACAAATTTTTCTCTCACACATGCAAAAATTTTTTTAGCTGAAACTTAGGGCAGATATCTTATTGATCAAAGTGAAAACCATGATAAGCCTGAGCAATTTATTCAAATAAAGATCAAATGATGTTAGAAATGTCACTAGTCCATCATTTTATAAGAGACCGAGGCAGCATATGATTTGCTAGTAATTCTATTTATATAAAGGGGTATGATTCTTTGTGTCATTATCTTTTAGCATCCTAATGTAGACTCAATTCCCTTAAATAGGGAAATACCTCTAATAACTCATAATAAGGCTCAAATGATAATGTATTTAAAAAATCTTCCTCTAAACTTTCCCTTGTTGTTGTTATGTGCCATCAAGTCGCCTGTGACTCATAATGACCCTATGTACAACAGCCCTAAACCCTGCTCTAGCCTGTGCCAATCTTACGGTCTCTGACCTCATAGAGGGTTTCCTCTCCTGTGCTGTCCCTCGACCCTCCCAAGAATGACATCCTTCTCCTGGCTTAACCCTCTCTAGGTTGAACATGTTCATTTTCTTACCAGTCCATTATTCTAGGGGGTTTACTGGGGGGGGGGAGAGGCGGGAATTCATTATCTATCTAAAAAAATTCTTTAAAAATGCTTATCATAAATCAAAGTTGATTCTGGTTTGAATAAGATGGACTGACTCAATGACAGAGGTAATGGGAGTAGGTATGTTAGAAACAATGAAATTGTCTCAAGACAGCAGGGTTCAGGACATAGGGCTGCTATGAGTGGAAACCAATTTGATGGCACATGACAACAACACAAGAAAGAGTCAAACAACTAGGCAGGAGCAAGGATATAAAAAAATGCTAAAAAATTTGGGAGGACTGCAAAACATTATGCTGGGTGAACGAACTCGGTCTCATAAGGACAAGAACTGCAGAAAACCATTATTGTAAAAACAGAAGGATGCTAGTAAAACAAATATGGGAAGGAGCCCAAGGGGGGAAAGGGTTGAAGCGGTGGGGTGAGGATGGGTAGGGGCGAAATCACAGGGTTGCAGAGTTTGGTGAGTGGAGAGAGACGGGGACAGGAAATGGAAAGGATCTGGGTGGAAAAGACAGGGTAATGATAGGCAAGGTCCAATGGTGATTAATTTTATAAAACATAATGTACCATGGGACTGCCAAGAAAACAAATAGATTTATCCTGAAGAGGGTTAAACCAGGCTGCTCCTTGGAATCAAGGATTCTGAGGCTTCGTCTGACAGACTTTGGACATGTTGTAAGGAAGGAGAGGTCCTCGGAGAGGGACATCATGCTTGGCAGGGTGGAGGGACAGCGCAGGAGGGGAAGACCCTCTGTGAGGTGGATTGATTCAGTGACTGGGGTAATCGGGATGGGTGTGTCAGAGGCAGTGAGATTGGCACATGATAGAGCAGCAGCGTTTAAGGCTGTTGTACATAGGGTCGCTATGAGTCGCAAGCGACTCGATGGCACATAACAACAACAACAACAATGTATGAGAATGATTGTATGTAACACAACATGAATGTGGACTAGTGTAACACACAATGTATACAAACTTTGTAAGCAAACCAGTAAAAAACCCCCAAACACATAAAAAAGGGACAACTGGGGTAATATGAGTGTGAAAGTCGTAGTAGATGATATGATGTAATTAATGGAAAATTTTATAATATTTTTTTATTTAAGAAATGTCTTCATATTTTAAAGAAAAGTACTGAAATATCATAGCAACGTGTAAGCCTCAACTAAAAGACAGTGGTTACACTTGAGGTATTTTCAGTAGGAATGTAACCCAGTTCTCTCACATGGAAGGTGACAATTCTACCTCTTACATATCAATGCAACTGCTAAATCTAATTTATATTGTTGTTAGGTACTGTTGGGTTGGTTCTAACTCTATGTACAAAAGAACAAAACAGTGCTCAGTCCTACACCTTCCTCACAATTGCTTTTGGGCTTGACTCCAATTTTGCAGTTACTATGTCAATTCATTTTGCTGAAGGTCTTCCTCTTATTGCTAATCCTATACCTTACCAAGCTTGATGTCTTTCTCAAGGGATTAGCCCCTACTGATAGAATACCTAATGAATGTAAGATGAAATGTCACCATGTTCTTCTAATGAACATGCTGGCTGCACCTCCTCCAAGACAGATTTGTTTATTCTTTTGTTTGATGCAGTGTACCATCAAGTTAGAACCAACCCACCTCAAGTTAAAGCTGACCCCCCGAGAGTTTTTAGAGGTAATTAATCACATAGGAGGAGACTGCCCATTCTTCTCCAGCGAGGGCGGTTTGCTATTCAAACTGCGTGACTCTGGGATTATAGTGCAGCTTCTCACTATCAAAATAGCCAATATTCTTTGCCAACATCACAATTCAAAGACATCATTTCTTCAGGTTTCCTTAATCATTATCCAACGTTGACATGAATAATAGAAAATACCATGGCTTATGTCAAGTACACTTTAATCTTTAAACTGGAGCACTTGTTGTTGCTGAGTACCTTTGAGACAGAACCGACTGACAGCTGACTCTCCAGCGGATTTTCAGAAGCTGTTAATTGCACAAGAGGAGACTGTTCATCCTTTTCCCATGGAGTAGCTGGTGGATTTGAACCATGTGCCTTCAAGATTGTAGTACAGTTTCTGATCAATAGGAAACCAGACCTCCGTGATGCACTTACACATCACTTAAGGTCTTGACTAGACAGTGATTCTACGGTTGTTGATTAAGAAAACAAAATGAAATCCTTGACAACTTCCATCTTTTCTCCATTAATAATGATATCATTCAACGATTCAGATCCTCCCAGAAGAGCCATGGATGAGCATTAACATTACTGGTGAGAATATTACTTTTCTCCTGGACACAAGAACCTATTATTTGGTCCTGAAAGCCTTCTGAGGTCCCAACTCTTCTCACTATTTCTTAGTTGTTGGAATTGACAGAAAACCTCATAAGCAGTTCTTTACTTCATCTCTGCCTTGCATGTGAAATTCCAAGCTGTAAAACAACCCAGGGGTAGATGGAATTTGGTCCAGGACTTAAGAACAATAAATGACATAGTTGAGCCTCTACATCTTGTGGTTCCTAACCTTTATACTATAACAGACAAAGTGCTAGTCAATAAGCCTTTTATTTTAAGAACGACCTTTCCTCTGTAACTTGATTTGTGCCACTGTTAGAACCTCTACTTGGAAGATTACTGCTTTTAATTTTTGACTCATGTACTTTTAACTTGTTAGTTAAATTTGTGTCTTCTAAGCTGCAACAGTTCCATGATGCATCTTCAAGGATATGAACATGTATGGCTAAGCACAACTGATAACAGGGAATCTAAATTCCAAAATCAACCTCCACAATAGTCT
Source organism: Elephantulus edwardii (assembly GCF_000299155.1). Taxonomy (NCBI): domain Eukaryota; kingdom Metazoa; phylum Chordata; class Mammalia; order Macroscelidea; family Macroscelididae; genus Elephantulus; species Elephantulus edwardii. The sequence goes on along the minus strand of NW_006400214.1, from coordinate 499,709 downwards.
ACGTGTCTCCTATTGCCAAAGGGGCCCTTTAGAGTAGTGAGAGATCTTCACCCTGAAACCTACAGTGTCCCGTTTCAGCAGGAAGTAGCTAAGAGAATACGCCGTCGCCTTTTCCTTATTAATCAGGATGAAATCTCTCTCAGGGAGGAGTGACAGAGAATGGCAAAGGACACACTGACAAAGGAGATTAATCAGAACTGGTTTTGACAAGCACTGTGGCAATGGGACAATTAAAATAAACTTTCAAGGAATATTCAACCTGAATCCTTCTGATCATATGGAGATATAACCATGATACACGTCTTTCCTTATTATAAACCATACAATACACCCTTGTTTTGTGTGAAGAACTTTGTCTTGAATCCCTATAAGCACAATAAAATATTCTGGAATTCCCATTCTTTGTGACATTATCCATAATTTCTTGTGATCCATATAGGTCTATGAATATCAATAGTATTTTACTTCTTTCAAAGTTTTTATGATAGAAATTTTTAAATCATTCATTCCTATATTTTAGAATGAGGGTGACAGAAAATATTATAATATGTACTCGAACCCTCAGGCTGTCCAAATTCTGAAAGAGGGTTCAATATCTCATTGCTCTTGGTTAGCACTGCATATTTGCCTATCATAAAGATTTTCAAAAGCTGAGATCTGAATCGAAGCTCTCCACAGACTTTTCAAAAGATGTAGTTTTTTTCTTGCATAATGTCAAGCCAAACCAAAGGATCAAACCACTTATTGAGGAGTTAATTCCAGGTCATGGTGACCATAAAAATTTCACATAGATATTAAAACTTAATTTTTCTATTTCTTTGAAATAAGTACTAATGAGACTTCTAGGATTGTGAGCCAGCATGGGTTAATGATTCTCTCTACCAAAATCAACCTTGCTGGAAGTATATAAAGGGGGAAAAAAGGAAATTTGAATCCATATACATACCCCACACATACATACATTTAGCCATTCCCACACCCCATTCCAGTGTAGGAAACAAATACGTATCATATTTCTTCCAATAAAGTTATAGACTTAAGGAAACAAAGTTATTAACAACATAAATGAAGTTATTATAAAAATTACATATTAGAGATGAAAGGGGATATTTAAATAAATAATGGATAATAGAAACAGTAGTGGGATAAAAAATTATCATACAAATTAAGGGGAAAACAAAAAATAACCCAACAACAACTAAAATTCATTGCTTTAAAATTCTAACCAACTTATAGGCAACCGTCCAGTGGGTTTTCAGAAAGTGTAACTGACATGAGAGGAAACTGCCCATCTTTCTCTCATAGAACATCAGATGACTAAGAACTGCTTGGCTATGGATTAATAGTGGAATTCCTTACTTCCCAGGCCACCAGAGCTGCCCAAGGAGAGATAAAGCTGAAGATTATTTAGTAAGTTTGGAGACAAGAGAAAAGCATTCTTCTAGAAGATGGAAGAAAAGGATGAAGGAATGCAAAACAGTGTTTTTTTAAGAAGCAGCTGAAACACAAGGAAAGCTAAAAAGAGCCTGCATTCAAGTAACAAAAACAAGACAAAAAAAATGAGGGGGGAAATTTTGAAAAATAATGTGCATAAATTTATCATAATGAAAACAAAGAAATGTTGTTACGTGTGGTCTAGCCACCTGCACCCCTATGCCTCACTTACTGTGACACATCAATACCCACTGCCCAAGTTATAATTCATCTCATCCACGGTCTTCCTCTCCTGTGCTGTCCTTTCACCATTTTGAGCATAATGTCCTTCTCTAAGGACCAGTCCTCCTGGGCACATGGCCAAAGTATGTGAGATAGAGCTTCAAAATCCTAGCCTCCAAGGAGAAACTTGGTTTCACTCTCTTCAAGACATCTGTCGGTATTTTCTTGGCATGTTGTTGTTATTGTTGTTATGTGCCGTCGAGTCGCCTGCGACTCATAGCGACCTTTTGTACAACAGCCCTAAACTCCGCTCTGTCCTGTGCCAAACGCACTGTCTCTGACACTCCCATCCCAATTATCCCAGTCACTGAATCAATCCACCTCATAGAGGGCCTTCCTCTCCTGCGCTGTCCCTCCACCCTCCCAAGCATGATGTCCCTCTCCAAGGACCGGTCTCTCCTCACTACATGTCCAAAGTATGTTAGACGGAGCCTCAGAATCCTTGCCTCCAAGGAGCCACCCGGTTTAACCCTCTCCAGGACAAATCTATTTGTTTTCCTAGCAGTCCATGGTATTCTCAGTACTCTTCTCCAGCACCACAGCTCAAAGGCATCAGTTCTCCTTCTATCCTCCTTGGTCATTTTCCAACTCTCTGATGCATAACAGGTGATTGCGAAGACTATGGCCTGTATCAGACGCACCTTAGTCTCCAGAGAGACACCACTGCTCTTCAGCACTTTGGAGAGGTCCCTAACAGCAGACTTTCCCATGGCAATGCGCCTTTTAATTTCCTGGCTGCTGGTGTTTCTTGGCATAGAGATGTGAAATACTTAATAGCAAACAACAACTCAATAGCAAACAACAACTCACTGTTATTAACTCAGAATCAATTCATAACTGAGCTTCCAGTGGGTTTTCAGAGGTGTACTTCAGGTCTTTCATTCATAGGATCGCTAATAGTTGTTTACAACTTGATGGTACTTAATAACAGCACCACCACCACCACCACCACAGGCAAAGCTCACTTGGCCTAGTGGACATAAAGTGATGCTACCAAGACAAAGGTGGTTGATTTTAATCTGTGGCCCTTAGACCTGGTTTAAATTGTTTTTGGTCAAACATTCTTCTCAGTGGTATAGCACTGGTCTGTTTATGGTTGCTGTAATATTGAACACTGAGAAACTGATGTGTCAAATGAGATAATGGTTACCCATGGTGGACAGTGTTTGGTGGAGCTCCACAATTAAAACAAGCTTGGAAGCAGGAGTGGCATCCACTTCTGGAAACCCTATAAACTTGGAGAAATGATGAAAGTTCTATAAGTGTTCAGGTCTTCCATTCATAGGGTCAATAAGTTGTCTAAAACTCAACAACACTTAACAACAACAGCAGTAACAAGTTGCACGAGAGGAGATCGGTCATCTTTCTCCCTCAAGAGAAGCTGGTTTCAAAACAACTATACTTTACCCCAGTAACACAGCAAAGTTCAACAAAGCAGCAAACAATAAATGCTGGCAAGGTTGTGGAAAAACTGGATCCCTTATTCACTGTTGGTGTGACTGTAAAATGATGTAACCTGTCTGGAAGGCAATATGGTGCTTTCTCAAAAATTTGGATAGGAGAAATGCCATCTGACCCTAAAGAAACTGTAATTGCCACACAAACAGATATATATACATCTATGTTTACTGGTGGTTCTTCACAATAGCAAAGAGATGGAAACAACTCCAAGTGCCCATCAACATATGAATGGATAGAGAAGCTGTGGTATATTCACACAAGAGACTACTACACAGCACTGAAAAAAAACTGTAATAAAATATTATACGAAATGGAGGACATTTTGTTAAATGAAATATCTCATTCACAAAAGGACAAATACTGCATAATGCCACTGTTATAAAACAGGATGGCTACAGGGAAACTAAGAAAAGAGGGGATAAATAATGTACACTGCATGGAAACAGATGTGGGGAAATAACAGTTTAAAAGGAATGTATGATTAGATATTATTTATTTGACAACACTCCAGAATAAGAGGTGCATAGCAGAGCTAACTGGGTGGGTGGGAGAGTGAGGAACCTGTGCAATAATGAAATAATATTTTTTAAAGAGAAAAGTGAACTGGGGGTATAAGGGAGTAAAATGTGCAATAATGAATGAATGGAAATAAAAGTCCTCTGTAAATGTTTGCTTAAATCTGAATTAAAAAAAATTAAAGAAAAAGAATGGCTGGTGGATTCCAATGGCTTATTAATGACTGGTAGCACAACTCCTTACCTGCAAGGGCACAAGAGTAAAGACTTATACAAGGTAAAATTCTCCCAGACACCTTGTTCTTAATCATGATTCTATATAGACTCAAGGTTGAAGACTACATGTAGTGTCAAAGATAATTAAGGAGGCCAACATCAGCTTTTGTTTGCACAGAGCAAGGGAAAAAAGCATGTCTCAAAATTAAGAAAAGAGTATTTTGTAGAGCGAGTAAAGGTTGGTTAATGGGTAAGAATACTTGAATAACTCTAAGAATGTAACCAATGTTATTAATATATAAGGAAAATGTTGACTTGCTATATGTTTTGCATATTTTAAACAAACTAAGTATAATCAGTTTATAAAAATATTTTTACGAAAACTGAGGCTCAAAAAGAGACTTGGTTTTTTTTGGTAACTTTATGATATTTTAATTAATTTCAATGAACATTTACAGAGACTTTGGATTTCCATTCATTATTTCATTTTTCTCCTTGTCCACCCCTCCCTCCCAATTCCCTCTTTTCTTTGAAAAGTGAAAGAAAAATTCTTTCATTGTTATACAATCCTGGACTGCCAAGTACACTTTACTAGGCAGCCTTCATTCTGGACTCCTACCATGATAATAATACCTAACAGTTCTCTCCTTCATCTGTTTCAACGCAGTATACATTATTTGTCCCCTCTTTCTCAGCCTCCCCTCAACTTCTATATAAATCCTGTTTTACAACAGTGGCACTATGCAGTTTCTATCCCTTTGAGACTGAGATATTTCACGCAGCATAATGTCCTCCAGGGTGATCCATTTTGAGTAATATTTCATGAGCTGATTTCCACTGCAGCATAGTATTCCATTGTGTTAATATTCCACAGCTTCTCTATCCATTGATTCGTTGACAGGCACTTAGGTTGTTTCCAAATCTTTGCTGTTGTGAACAAAGCCACAATGAATATGGGTGTGAATATATCTCTTTGGGAGGTGGTGATGATTTCTCTAGGGTATATTCCCAGCACTGGAATTGATGGGTCAAATAGTATTTCTATTTGCAACTTTTTGAGAAAGCACCATACTGCCTTCCATAGTGGTTGTACCATTTTACACTCCCACTAACAGCAAGCAAGATTTTACTGAAGATTATCCAAAAACGACTGGAACAGCACATCAACAGAGAACTACCAGAAGTCCAGGCTGGGTTTAGAAGGGGTCGTGG
>NW_006400214.1:490411-493034 GCF_000299155.1 Elephantulus edwardii | reverse complement strand
GAACAGCACATCAGCAGAGAACTGCCAGAACTCCAAGCTGGGTTTAGAAGGGGTCGTGGTACTAGGGATATTGTAGCTGATGTTAGATGGATCTTACCTGAAAGCAGAGAATACCAGAGGAATGTCTATCTGTGTTTCATTGAATATGCAAAGACATTTGACTGTGTGGATCATAAAAAACTGTGGCTGACTCTGAGAAGAATGGGAATCCCAGAACACCTGATCGTGCTAATGCGAAACCGATACTGTGACCAAGAAGCAGTCGTCAGAACAGAGCAGGGAAACACTGCATGGTTCAAAATTCGGAAAGGTGTACTCCAGGGATGTGTCCTGTTTCCATACCTTTTCAACCTGTATGCAGAACAGATTATCTGAGAGAGTGGGCTCTACGAGAAGTGTGGCGTCAGGATTGGTGGAAGATCTATTAACAATCTGCATTATGGAGACGGCACAACCTTGCTTACTGAAACCGAGGAGGACCTGAAATGCTTGCTGCAGAGGGTCAAGGACTGCAGTCTTCAGTATGGATTGAGGCTCAATCTCAAGAAGACAAAGATTCTCACCAATAGACCAATTGGCAGCATCAAGATGGATGGTGAAGAGATTGAGATTGTTAACAACTTTACTCTGCTTGGCTCCACAGTCAACATTCTTGGCACCAGTAGCCAGGAAATTAAAAAACGTATTGCGATGGGAAAGTCTGCAGTTAAGGACCTCTCCAGGGCACTGAAGAGCAATGGTGTCACTCTGTAGTCTAAGGTACGTCTGATACAGGCTATGGTCTTTGCAATCACTTGTTATCCATCAGGGAGTTGGACAATGACTAGGGAGGATAGAAGGAGAACTGATGCCTTTGAGTTATGGTGCAAGAGAAGAGTATTGAATGTACCATGGACTGCCAAGAATACAAACAGATTGATCCTGGAGAGGGTTAAACCAGGCTGGCTGTTCCTTACAGGCAAGGATCCTGAGGCTTCAACTGATATACTTTGGACATGTTGTAAGGAGGGACAGGTCCTTGGAGAGGGACATCATGCTTGGGAGGGTGGAGGGATGGTGCAAAAGGGGAAGGAAGCCCCTCTATGAGGTGGCCTGATTCAGGACTGGAGTAATCGGGATGGGTGTGTCAGAGGCAGTGCGAATGGCACAGGATAGAGCAGGTTTTAGGGCTGTAGTACATAGGGTCGCTATGAGTCGCAAGTGACTCAACGGCACATAACAACAACTGGGGTGAGATCATATCTCATAGTTGTTTTGATTTGCATCGCTCTTAGAGCTAGGGATTTTGAACATTTCTTCATGTGTGTGTTTGCCATCTGAATGTCTTCTTTGGTGATGTGTATGTTCATATCCTGTGCCCATTTTGCAACTGGACTGTTTACCTTCATCTTGTGGTGGTGTTCAAGTATTTTATAAATTCTAGATATTAAGTCCCTTATCTGACATGTCATTATCAAATATTTTTTCCCAATCTGTGGCTTCCCTTTTTACCCTGTTGGAGAAGTTTTTGGATATGCATAGGGATTTGATTCTTAGAAGGTTCCATTCATCTATTTTATCCTCTCCTGATTGTAGATTTTTCAGGATACTTGGGAGACTGTTTATGTTGTGGAGTAGGACTTCTAGAGTTGTTCCAAGCTTTTCGTTAATGAAGTTTATAATTCTTGGTTTTAGTCATAGGTCAATGATCCACTTTGAGTTGGCTTTTGTGTATCGTGTGAGGTGTGGATCTTGCTTGAATTTTCTGCAGATAGTTTTCCAATTTTGCCAGCAACATTTGTTAAAAAGGCTCCTGTTTCCCCACTTAACTGATTTCATCTCCTGGTCAAAAATCAGTCAACCATAGGTGGGCTGATTTCTGGGTTCTCAATTCTATTCCATTGATCTATATGTCTGTCATTGCACCAGTACCATGCTGTCTTGGGCACCACAGCAGTGTCGTAGGATTTGAAATCAGGAAGCGAGATGCTTCCAACCTTGTTTCTCTTTTTAAGGAGTACTTACTTTCCTTATTCGGGACCTCTTTCCATTCCAAATGAAATTGGAGATTGCCTTTTCCATCTTGTTGAAGAATGGAACAGGTATTTGTATTAGGATTGCATTGAACATGTAAATTGCCTTGGGTAGTATTGTCATTTTCACAATATTGAGTCTTCCTATCCATGAGCAAGGGGTATCTTCCACTTCCCCGGGTCTCTTTTTGTTCCTTATAGTAATGTTTTGTAATTTTCTTGAAAAGATCCTTTTGTGCTTCTGGTTATATTTACTCCCAGGTATTTAATCTTCTGATTAGCTATTGTGAAGGGCATTATTTTTCTTAGCTCTAGTTCTGTATTATCTTGTTAACTGTAGAAAGGAAACTTGTACACCTATATTCATAGCAGCATTGTTCACCATCCCAAGAACATGGAAAGAGCCCAGATGTCCAGCCAGAATAAATGGATTGAGAAATTATGGTACATTCACACAATAGAATACTATACAGCACGCAGGAGCAGTGATTTTTAAAATTAATATCTAACTTGGGAGGGACTGGAGAACATAATGCTGAGTGTGAACCAACTCAGTCCCATAAGGACCAATACTGTATAAATCCATTATTGTAGAATGAATATGAAGATCC
>NW_006400214.1:480638-490311 GCF_000299155.1 Elephantulus edwardii | reverse complement strand
GAGGACGGGGAGGGGTGTTAATCATAGGGTTGCACAATTTAATGGGGGTGGGGTAGGTGGTGAAGGCAATGAAAAAGATCTGGTGTGAGAAACAATGTATTCAAATTTAATAAATTATTCAGTATAAAATAAAAATATTGATGGTACAGTTTGTAAGGGATACTAGAAATACTTCTTCACTTTTCAAAATCAATACAGTAGCCACCTACCAAAGGAGTCTTATAATTCTGCTTTACAGGAATAAAGAAACCAAAACCCAAAACTTGTTACTTGTTAACAGTCACTAGTCAATTCCATGTTAAATTCATTCGAAGTGATTATCAGTACTAATAAAATAGTATTATATTCCTTTCTGAATATAATTGATTTCTAGGATCTTTCATCTACAGGAGCTGGTTCTACAGAAGCTGTTAGCTGGGAATGATGAGCAGTAGGGTGGAATGCTGATTTACTAAAGGAAGTGAGGCAATGTGATAAGGCCGCCTATTAAAAAACCCATTAGGGCCCTTTGGCCTGTGGCCTCTTGGCCTGTGGCCCTTGGGCCTGGTTTAAATTGGGTTTTTTTTGTCAAGCACTCTTCTAAGTGGTATAGCCATGGTCTGTGCATTGCTGAACAGAAATAACTCATGGTTGTGCTGATGCTAAACCCTGTGATACTGATGTGCCAAACGCGATAATGGTTCCCTATGGTGGACAGTGTTTGGTGGAGAATCCTGATTAAAACAAGCTTGGAAGCAGGAGTAGTATCCACTTCCAAAATGGCTTGCCTTCAGAAACTCTATGAATATGGAGAAATGACCTAAGTTATACAAGTGTTCAGGTCTTTCATTCACAGGATCACTATCAGTCATCTACAACTCAACGGCACTTAACAACAACAAGGATAAGAACATGCCTTGAACATCTGTCTCTGAAGCTTACCTGAGATAATTCATGGACTTTTTCTTTGACCCACTGAAAATATTTGATCAATAAGACATTCTGAATTCAGGAAATTCACTGATTTCTGTTTTGATCACTTTTATGGAGTGATAATCTTACTTCGGTTTTGTGTGGGATGTGAGGGAGTCTGTATCATTGCTGTGATAAGAGTTATTCTTTCCTGGGGTCCTCACAGGTTCTGGGACTGGTGATCGTGGCTGGGGAGTTCATTGCTCCAGCAGAGGTGAGGGCAACATGATCAGTCTGACTACCTCTCTGGTCCTTGTCCCATGAGTGAGGGAGCTGAACACACCAGAGAAGAGGAGGGAAACACGCACTGCCCAAAGGATTTTCTGTTCCCTGGGCTTGTGGTTAAGACTTGCACTTATCCAAGGTAGCAGAGGAAACTCAAGTGTCTTTAAGTCATCTTTGGTCCTGTGCCTGATGGAAAAGGTTATCTTGGGTGAAGTTCTCTGTGGTCCTGCAGCTGGTGAGAAAGCTCATCACAGCTGGGAAGCTCACCAGGAGGGCAACATGTCCTGCCTGAAGTTCTCTATTGTCTTGTGGCTGATGGGAAAGCTTGGGTGGCTGGGGAGCTCACCTCTTCAGGGAAGGGGAGGGCAACTCACCCTGTCTGAAGTTCTCTAGTCCCAAGGCTGGTCCAAAGCTTTATATTTTTAAGAAAAGAGAGTCGCTTATCTTCGCCCCATGGAGCAACTGGTGGATTCTAGCCCTGAGCAGCCCAACACATTAACACAGTATGCTATTAGAACTCTTTGTGTTACTTTTTTTAAATTTGCTTTCATTGAGTAACTCATATACTTTAACTTATAACTATAATTAAAATTATTCTTATTTGTAATGCCATTATTTAAAAAGTCTTATAAAACCTTGTACTATTGTTAGGTGCTGGCAAGTCGAGTATGATTCATAGTGACCATATGAACAGAAGATTTAAACCCAGTTCTATTCCTTTGTTATCCTCAAAACTTTCTGACACACAACAGCCCATAAGGCAGTTACCATGTCAATCCACCAAGTTGAGGCTCTTCCTCTCCTTTGCCAACACTCCACCCTTGCCAGCATCATGTCATTCTACAAGAAACAGCCCCTCCTAACAACATGCTCAAAGTATGTGAGGCAAAGCCTCATCATTCTTGCTCCAAACAGCACTCTGGCTGCACCCTCTCCAAGATATAGCTGTTTTTTCTCTTGGCCATTCTATTCTCCAACACCACAGCTCAAAGGTGTCAATTCTTTTCATGTCATCCTTTTTCAATGTTCAGCTCTCAGATACAGAGCAAGAGATCGGAAAGAGTATCTAAGAATCAGATGCATGTTAGTCCTCAAACTAACATCATTACTCCGCAGTAATTTGTAGAGGTTGCTAACCGCAAATTTTTCCAGTGCAATGCATCTTCTTATTTCCTGACCACTGGTACCAATGATTTTATTTGTGGATCCAAGCAAGATGAAGCTGTTGACCTTGTACTGAAAAAAGCAGTATGTTGTTTTTGTTGTTGTTGTATCCTATCAACTCACAGCTGAACCTCCAGAGGGTTTTCAGAGGCAATAAACCATATGGAAGGAGACTGTCCATCTTTCTCCCAAGGTGCAACTGGTGGATTCAAACCAAGTATTTGAGATTGCAGCGCAGCTTCTTACTAGGCCACGAGAGCTCCTGAAAAGCAGTATGTTGTTGTTGTTGTCAGGTGTCACTGAATCAAGAAAAACTCATAGTGACCTATGAACAAATGATCTGAACATAGTCTTGTCCTGCACCATCCTCACACTTCCTGACACAGAAGAACCCATTGTAGCAGTCACCATGTCAATCCACGTGGTTGATGGTCTACCTCTCCTTCACCAACCCTCCATCCTTCCCAACATCATGTCCCTCTTCAAGAAATATGTCCAAAGTATGGGAGACGAAGCCTCATCATTCTTGCCTCCAAAGGGCACTCCAGATGAACCCTCTCCAAGACATATCTATTTGTTCTCTTGGCCAAAAAAAAGTAATATAGTAGTAAGTGAATTTAGAAATAAGTACAGGATTTTTAAGTGATATATGAAAAGTCATTAATATACATTATGTTTCATTCATGTACACGTTTTATATAGTTGTTCATGTATATAGGGTTTATTATATAATTAATTACTACTTATCCATATCACCCTGTCTCATCCAGCCCCCACTGCACCTTTCCTATCATCCTACAGTCCATCCACTCACGAGGACAAAAAAAGCACAGAATATTTGAAGACTCAGAGCTCCAAATGATACAGCACATTGTTTCTTAGGATATATGCTTTAAAAATTTAACAGCATTTCTTCCCTACTGAATTTTTTAAATTTTTTAAATTATTTCTTTGTATGTGTACCATCAAATCAGATCTGACTAGTACAGGAGGAGACTGCCCCGCCTTCTCCAGCAAAGCATCTGGTAGATTCGAACAGCGTACCTCTGGGATTACAGTGCAGCTTTTGACACTTCTTGTTCCCTTATATGGAATTAGTAAAGGGCATAAAAATAACTTATTTTTCTTCTCAGGTCCTTCAAGTTCTCCTCACTTTCAGCAAATCAGGTTGTGTCTTCCTAGTGCCATAATTTTTTAAAAGATTATAGATTCTTGAATAATTTGCTCAGCATACAGATTAAATAGGTATGAGAAAAGAATACAACCCTGACCCAGATCTTTCCGTATATTTTTTTAACACCTTTCCTAATTTTAAACCATGTAGTGTTCTCTTGTTCTGTGTGAACAACAGCCTCTTCGTCTAAGTACGTTGTTGTTGAGTGCCTTGGAGTCGTAGGTGACTCATCGGGATCCTATGAACAGAAGACCTGAGCACTGCTCATACAGTTTCCGGAGGCAAGCCATTTCTAAAGTGGACAACAGCCTCTTGTTCTAGGTATCTTTGTTGTTGTTATGTGCCGACGAGTTGTTTGCGACTCATAGCGACGCTATGCACAACAGCCCTAAACGCTGCTCTATCCTGTGCCAACCGCACTGCCTCTGACACACCCATCCCGATTACCCCAGTCACCCAATCAATCCATCTCATAGAGGGTCTTCCCCTCCTGCGCCGTCCCTCCACCCTCCCAATCATGATGTCCCTCTCCAAGGACCTGTCCCTCCTGGCAACATGTCCAAAGTATGTCAGACGAAGCTCCAGAATCCTTGCCTCCAAGGAGTAGCTTGGTTTAATCCTCTCCAAGATGAATCTGTTTGTTTTCCTGGCAGTCCATGGTACATTCAGTACTCTTCTCCAGCACCACAGCTCAAAAGCATCCACTCTCCTTCTGTCCTCCCTAGTCATTGTCCAACTCTCTGATACATAACAAGCGACCGCAAATACCACGGCCTGTATCAGGCGCACCTTAGTCTCCAGAGAGACACCGTTGCTCCTGAGTACTTTAGAGAGGTCCCTAACAGCAGACTTTCCCATCGCGATACGCTTTTTGATTTCCTGACTGCTGGTGCCAAGAGTGTTGACTGTGGAGCCGAGCAAACTGAAGCTGTGAACAATCTCAATCTCTTCGCCATCCACCCTGACGCTGCCAATTGGTCCAATGGTGAGAATCTTTATCTTCTTAACATTGAGCCTCAGTCCATACTGAAGGTTGAAGTCCTTGACCCTCTGCAGCAAGTGCATGAGGTCCTCCTCAGTTTCAGCAAGCAGGGTTGTGTCATCTGCATAACGCAGACGGTTAATAGATCTTCCACCAATCCTGATGCCACAATTCTCCTCATAGAGCCCAGCCTCTCGGATAATCTGCTCTGCATACATGTTGAAAAGGTATGGAGACAGGATGCATCCCTGGCGTACACCCTTCCCAATTTTGAACCATGCAGTGTTACCCAGCTCTATTCTGACTACTGCCTCTTGGTCCAAGTATAGGTTTCGCATTAGCACAATTAAATGTTCGGGGATTCCCATTCTTCTCAGCGTCAGCCACAGTTTGTTATGGTCCACACAGTCAAACGCCTTTGCATAATCAATGAAACACAGATAGACATTCTTCTGGTATTCCTTGCTTTCAGCAAAGATCCATCTAACATCAGCAACAATGTCCCTAGTACCACGACCCCTTTTACCCAGCCTGGACTTCTGGCAGGTCTCTGATGTGCCGTTCTAGTCGTTTCTGGATAGTCTTCAGTAGAATATTGCTTGCATGTGCAATCAATGACACTGTTCTGTAGTTTCCACACTCAGTTGGGTCACCCCTCTTTGGAATGGGAACAAATATAGATCTCTTCCAGTCAGTTGGCCAAGTGGTTGTGCTCCAGATTTCTTGGCACAACTTGGTGAGCACATCCAGGGCAACATCTGTTATCTGAAATACTTCAACTGGTATACCATCTGTTCCTGGGGCCTTATTTTTTTGCTATTTCCTTCAAAGAAGCTTGAACTTCTTCCTTCATCACCATAGGCTCTAGGTTTCGCATGAGCACAATTAAGTGTTCTGGAATTCACTTACTTATAAATACTATGAACACTGAAAACTATGCAGTTGTTTACAAAAAGATAGAGGTAAATTATGGAAGGAAAAGAAAAATCAATCTTGGTGGGAAAAAGCAAATAATAAAGATTCTGTACAGTATTATTCTACTTTTATTTGCATTATTTCAAACACAAATGAATATATAAGCGCACAGAAAAATTTTAGAGGACTACTTAATAATCTTAATCACATTCTATAAAATATACTAAAAAATCTGCTTTGAAGGAAATGACAAAAAAATGAGGCTCCAGGACAGATGGTATGGCAATTGACATAGTTCAGTTAACAGATGCTGCCTTGGAAGTGCTCACCAAGTTGTGCAAAGAAATCTGGAGAACAACCACTTGGCCAACTGACTGGAAGCGATCTAGATTTGTTCCCATTCCAAAGAAAGGTGACCCAACTGAGTGTGGAAACTACAGAAAAATATCATTGATTTTACATGCAAGCAAGATTTTACTGAAGATTATCCAAAAACAACTGGAACAGCACATCAGCAGAGAACTGCCAGAAGTCCAAGCTGGGTTTAGAAGGGGTCGTGGTACTAGGGATATTGTAGCTGATGTTAGACGGATCTTAGCTGAAAGCAGGGAATACCAGAAGAATGTCTAACTGTGTTTCATTGATTATGCAAAGGCATTTGACTGTGTGGATCATAACAAACTATGGCTGAGTTCTGAAGAGCAATGGTGTCTCTCTGGAGACTAAGGTGCGTCTGATACAGGCCATGGTCTTTGCTATCACTTGTTATGCATCAGAGAATTGGACAATGACTAAGGAGGATAGAGGGAGAATTGATGACTTTGAACTGTGGTGCTTGAGAAGAGTATTGAGTGTACCATGGACTGCTAGGAAAACAAACAGATTCATTTTGGAAAGGGTTAAACCGGGAGGCTCCTTGGAGGAAAGGATTCTGAGGCTCCATCTAACATACTTTGGACATGTTATAAGGTTCTTGGAGAGGGACATCCTGATTGGGAGGGCAGAGGGACAGCGCAGGAGGGGAATGCCCTCTATGACGTGGATTGATTCTGTGACTGGGGTAATCAGGATGGGAGTGTCAGAGACAGTGCAACTGGCATAGGGCAGAGCAGAGTCTGGGGCTGTTGTACATAGGGTCGCTAAGAGTCACAAGCCACTCAATGGTACATAAAAACAAGAAAATGTAAATAATTTTTAAAGTGTTTTAAAAAGAATTTTTAAATGGCAGATTTATAATTCTTAACGTGCCCATAGGGAACTTTGGTGGCCTAGTGGTAAGAAGCTGCACTGCAATCCCAAATGCACACAGTCCAAATCCACTAGCTGCTCCACAAGAGAAAGATGGGCAATCTTCTCCCCTGCAATTAATTGCCTCCGAAAACCTACTGGAGGGTCAGCTGAGTCAGTTTTGATTAGACAGTACACAACAACGTGTCCATAAGGTACTATCCAAGGGATAGAACAGTGGTTAAAATGATAAAGTCTATCTTAAAAGCTGTTATGAGTACAATTTAAATTGAAGAAGTCATTAATTCAAAAGCTTGATTAGGGAGCTTTGTCAGGCTAGTCTTTAGAAGTTTGCACAGTGAGTCCCAAGGCCATGTCTCTCTGGTGGTTTTGTGGAATCCACTAGAGGCTCCAAAGGAGAAATGTAACTCCCTCATGCAAGTTACAGCCTTAGAAACCCACTAGAGGGTCAGCTATGAGTTAGTTCTAACTCAACAGCAATTTGAGAATATGTCCATAAGGCATTAGCCAAGGGATTTATTCGAAGCTGTTACAAAAAGATATGAGTTTTAATATTCATTCACTGTTGCACCTTACCCTTGCTACCCCCAGTTCTCTTTGAAATGTAGCTCTTATTCTGGGCTATTGGCAGATGTATAATGCCTAATCATATATTCCTTTTAAATAGAACAACAATGAATGAGAAAAATCTAGCTTTTCTGTAAGCTTTCATTAAAATAAAAAATTGTATTAAAAAGGATATAATTTCTTCAATGCTCTATCAGCATGCTTTAACTGAGAGAAGTTCATTGACTGGAAGAAAAGGATATTGATTGGAAAAAATATTAGTTTATACACAACAGATGCTTCAGAAAAGATTTTAAAAATTATTACTGTGATATGTGTGAACCCTCAAAAATCTGCTGGACCCAGCTGGAAACAAAGGAGGACACTTCAATGATTTAGATCCTCCAAGAAGAGCTGTGGGTGAGCATTAACATTACTGGTAAGTATATTCATTTTCTCCTAGACACAAGAACCTATTATTTGGTCCTAAAAGCCTTCGGAGGTCCCAACTCTTCTCACTATTTCTTGGTTGTTGGAATTTATGGAAAACCTCATAAGTAGTTCCTTACTTCACCTCTGCCTTGCATGCAGACTTCTGAGCTGTAAAACAACTCAGTGGTAGATGGAATTTGCTCCAGGACTTAAGAACAATAAATGACATAGTTGAGTCTCTACATCTTGTTGTTCCAAACCTTTATACTATAATAGACAAAGTGCTAGTCAATAAGCCTTTTATTTTAAGAAGTACCTTCCCTCTGTATTGTGCCACTGTTAGAACCTCTACTTGGAATATTATTGCTTTTAATTTTTGACTCATGTACTTTTACCTTGTTAGTTAAATTTGTGTCTTCTAGGTTGCAACAGTTCCATGATACATCTTCAAGGATATTAACATTTATGGCTAAGCACAATTGATAACAGTGCACCTAAATTCCAAAATCAATCTCCACAATAGTCTACATGTTTCCTATTGCCAAAGGGGCCCTTTAGAGTAGTGAGAGAAGATCTTCACCCTGAAACCCACAGCGTCCCTTTTCAGCAGGAAGTAGCTAAGAGAATACGCCGTCCCCTTTTCCTTATGAATCAGGGTGAAGTCTCTCTCAGAGAGGAGTGATAGGGAATGGCAAAGGATACACTGACAAAGGAGATTAATCAGAAGTAGCTTTGAAAAGCACTGTGACAATGGGACAATTAAAACAGATTTTCAAGGGGAAAAAAAAAGAGGAACGAACTGGAGGGGATAGAGTAAATAGTGCAACAATGAATGAATGGAAGTTCAAAATATCTATAAATCTTCATTAAAATTAATAAAATTAAATAAACACAAAAAAACAAAAAATAAAATAAAACAAAACAAAAAAACCTGCTGGAGAGTCTGCTGTGATTTCCTTTCAACTCCACCATTTTTTTTTTAAGTGACTTTTCTATAAATACACAGACAATACTTTGCCTGGCATAGTCTTTATTTGATACATTAAAGTTAAATAACACTTAACATGGACCACAAGTTGGATAAGATAATAGATATGGTTCTAACACAAGTTTCTATCAACAACTCTTCAACTATAACATGACTATGGCTTGACTACTTAACTATAAAGGATCTTTTGAAGTGGGAAAGTATACGTGCTTTATGATGATGAAAATATGAAGAGACAGTTTTATTTGCTGATTTTCAATTACTTAAAGAAGCAGCTCTGGTGGTATAGTCTGTAGTGATGAGCCCTGCTAACTCAAAGGTTTCTCCAGTGGTTTGAATCCACTAATAGCTCTGCAAGAGAACGATGGGAAATCTCCTCTTTTTTGATGTCTAGCCTCACAAACTTAACAGAGAGTCACTTATGAATTGGTTCTAACATTATAGCAATGCATTTTGAATTTTATTTATGACAGTAAAACTGTTAAGAAAAAGATAATTTAATGATGTAGAATTCTTAAAATAATGTATGCTTCAACCGAAAGTTTACCAAAATGAAATATCTTATTTTTTTTTCAAATTAGTAGAATTTTATTACAAGAATCAGATCCATTTTGAAATCAGATTCTTATGATTTGACTGGCCTCATTTCTGTAGCTGGAAAACTCCTATTCTACTCATCAGCCTGCTGGACAGTTCCTTTTTCAGAGACATAGATACCATCCAAAAATTTTCGGATATCCTTGTTTTTAACTGTTATAGCTTGCTGAATCAAAGCAGCTGAATTTGATACAAGTTCAATGTCATTTCCTTCGAGAATTAACTCATCTTTCTGAGCTTGAGATACCGAACAAGCAACACTTGGTCTCATTCGAACTCTCCGAATGTATTTTTCACCCAAGAAGTTTCTAATTTCAACCAGAGATCCACTCTCTTGAATCACAACGTTGATGGGGAAATGAGCATACACAGACCTCATCTTGTAACGAAAGCCCAGTGTAACACCCTTGATCATGTTCTGTACATGGCTACAGATGGTGCGAACAGTAGC
>NW_006400214.1:478388-480357 GCF_000299155.1 Elephantulus edwardii | reverse complement strand
AGCTGTGGTGCTGGAGAAGAGTATGGAGAATACCATGGACAAACAGATTCATCCTGGAAAGGGTTAAAGTGGGTGGCTCCTTGGAGCAAGGATTCTGAGGCTCCGTCTAACATACTTTGGACATGTTGTAAGGAGAGACCGGTCCTTGGAGAAGGACATCATGCTTCGGAGGGTGGAGGGACAGCAACAGAGGGGAAGGTCCTCTATGAGGTGGATTGATTCAGTGACTGGGATAATTGGAATGGGAGTGTCAGAGACAGTGCGACTGGCACAGGACAGAGTAGAGTTTAGGGCTGTTGTACATAGGTCACTATAAGTCGCTAGCCACTCGATGGCACATAACAACAACAACAACATGGTCAACTTATTTTTGACAAGGAGATGAAACCAGTTAAGTGGGGAAACGACAGCCTTTTTAACAAATGGTGTTGGCAAAATTGAAAAACTGTCTGCAGAAGTCTCAAGCAAGATCCACACCTCACTCCATACACAAAACCCAACTCTAGGTGAATCATGGACCTAGAACTACAACCAAGGACTATAAACGTCATTAAAGGAAAGTTTGGAAGAACTCTAGAGGTCTTGATCTACAACATAGCGCCTTCTAAGCATCCTGAAAAAATCTACAACCAAGAGAAGATAAAATATATGAATGGGACCTTCTAAGAATCAAATACCTATGCATATTCAAAAACTTCTCCAACAGGGTAAAAAATGGAAGACACAGGCTGGGAAAAAGTATTTGGTAATGACGTCAGATAAGGGACTTATATCTAGAACTTACAAAGTAATTGAACACCACAACAAGATCAACAATCCAATTAAAAAATGGGCACAGGATATGAACAGACACTTCACCAAAGAAGACTTTCAGATAGGCAACAAGCACATGAAGAAATGTTCAAAATCCCTAGCTCTAAGAGTGATGGGAATCAAAACAACTATGAGATATCATCTCATCCCAGTAAGAATAGCAAAATTTAACAGAACAGCAAGCAACAAATGCTGGAGAGGTTGTGGACAGACTGGAACCCTTATTCATTGTTGGTGGGAGTGTAAAATGGTGAAACCACTATGGACGGCAGTATGGCGCTTTCTCAGAAAGTTGCAAATAGATTAAGGTCCCAATGTGGAATGTACTTAGGGTGGTGGGAGGGGTGTGGGGGGATTGTGTACCAGGGAAGGAGTGTTTCTTTTACTTTTGAAAGAGAGGAGTGAACTGGGGGGTGGGGGGGAGTGATGGGTGGGGAGAGAAGTATAGCAATGAATGAATGGAAATCCAAAATCTCTGTAAATGCTCATTAAAATTATTTTTTTAAAAAAGTTGCAAATAGAAATACCATTTGACTCTACAATTCCACTACTAGGAATATACCCTGAAGAGACCATAACTGTCAACCAAGCAGATACATGCACACCCATGTTTATCATGGCTTTGTTCACAATAGCAAGGAGTTGGAGACAACCTAAGTGCCCATCAACAAATGAATGTATAGAGAAGCTCTGGTATATTCACACAATGGAATACTACACTGCATTGTAAAACAAGGACTCATATTATTCAAAATGGGTGACGCTGGAGGACATTATGCTGAGTGAAAAACTCAGTCACAAAAGGACAAATACTGCATGGTGCCACTGTTGTAAAACAGGACTGACATAGGGGTTGGGGAGAGACTGAGAAAGATGGGATAAATAATGTATACTGCATTGAAACACATGAGGGAGAAAACTTTTTAAAAGGGATATGTGATTACGTATTACAGTCATGACAGGAGTCCAAAATGAAGGCTGCATAGTGGAGTGGATCTGGGGGGGAGGGATTGTAAAACAATGAAAGAATTTTTCTTTTACTTTTCAAAGAGAAGAGTGTACTGGAGCGGGGAAGGAGTGGGCAAAGAGAAAAGTGAAACAATGAATGAATAGAAATCCAAAGTCTCTCTAAATTCTCATTAAAATTAATAATAAA
>NW_006400214.1:476666-477170 GCF_000299155.1 Elephantulus edwardii | reverse complement strand
GACTGGAACAGCACATCAGCAGAGAACTGCCAGAAGTCCAGGCTGGGTTTAGAAGGGGTCGGGTTACTAGGGATATTGTAGCTGATGTTAGATGGATCTTAGCTGAAAGCAGGGAATACCGAAAGAATGTCTGTGTTTCATTGATTATGCAAAGGCATTTGACTGTGTGGATCATAACAAACTGTGGCTGACTCTGAGAAGAATGGGAATCCCCTAACACTTAATCATTCTAATGGGAAACCTATACTTTGACCAAGAGGCAGTCGAAAGAACAGAGCAGGGTAACACTGCATGGCTCAAAATAGGGAAGGGTGTACGCCAGGGATGTGTCCTATCTCCACACCTTTTCAAGCTGTATGCAGAGCAGATTATCTGAGAGGCTGGGCTCTATGAGGAGAAGTGTGGTGTGAGGATTGGTGGAAGATCTATTAACAATCTGTGTTATGCAGATGACACAACCCTGCTCGCTGAAACTGAGGAGGACCTCATGCACTTGCTGCAGAG
>NW_006400214.1:469175-476566 GCF_000299155.1 Elephantulus edwardii | reverse complement strand
TAACTGTGCGGCCCTTCAGAGCAATGTCGACATTCTCTGGAATGTCGACAGTCTGGTTGCTGAGAATGGTCTTCATTCTGGCAGTTAATGTGGTAAAGAGCGAAATATTTTAAGGTTTCTATTCAGAGATCTCTTGCTAGAGGCTAACCTTTTTATTTGGCATAAAACATACATGTGAGAATACACTATTCCTCTGTGGAAGACTGATGAAACATCATTTTGTTTATAATTACTCAGAAAAATCTGTAAAACAGAGGTTTATTATCTTTAAAAAATAATACAATCACCTGAGCCAGATAATTTTCAGAGAAATAGTAGAACTTCCAGGGGTTACATGTCTTTTTAAAGCTGATAATAAAGAAATGCTTACCTTTGGAAGCATGGGAGTATCCCTTTTCTTCTTCTTTTCTGAATTAGGGTCATCTAATAAATCTGGCTCAAAGGTGTAAAGTTCAGTAAGCTCATTCATGGTAAAATGACGTTCAACCTGTTGCTGGTCAACAACTCGAAAAGACAGTGATTGCTTAGTTACTTGCCGATCATAAATCTTATCTTCCATGGTTCCCTTTGTAAAAAGAAGTAACAGTGTACAAATAAATGCAATTTTGCAAGAACGGAAACACAATCATGAAGTCACTGATTATTATGAAATGACTATACACTATTATAAAATAAACTATATTAGTAACAATAATGAAATCATGAAAGATTTCATCTATCCATAGTTTACCAGGACAAACAAGGAAATATGTATTAATAACCATTCTATATGGCTTGATTAAAATGTATTAATGGTTACTTTATATCTTTTTATCACTGAAGAAGAATTGATGCCTTTGAGTTGTGGTGTTGGAGAAGAGCACGGAAATTCCCATGGAATACCAAAAGAACAAACAGGTATGTCTAAGAAAAGTGCAACCACAGTGGCTTTGGAAGCAAGGATGGCAAAGCTTCTTCTCCCATACTATGGATATGTTGTTAAGAGAGGCTATTAATTGGAAAGGGATTAGTGAAAGAAAGGAAGACCATTGACACAGTAATTGCAGTAATAGGCTCAAGTACATCAGATGATGAAAATAGCATAGCATATGGCAGAATACAGGCGCATGTTGTTCCTAGGGTATCTATGAGTTATATTCGACTCAATGGCACCTAAAAAAACCCATCACGTATGTGTTAGAAGGGAGTTCTGGTAGCATAGTAGTAAAGACTTGTGCTGCCAAACCAAGGTTACAAAGTTTGATGTCACCAGGTACTCTGCAGGAGAAAGATGGGACTCTCCATCCTTGCAAATTGCTGCCTCTGATAACTTGCAGAAGGGTCAGCTATAGGTAGGATCCAACTCAATGGTATATAACAACATATTTGTTGGAAGTAGGATAACAACTTGATACTAAAGTGCTAAATATTTATCCTTGTGGAACTGAGTAAGTTCACGCACCATAATGTTTTCCAGTCCTTCCCAAGTTAGGTAATAATTTACTAAGTTATTGTTCCTGAAATTCTAAACTTTTAGATTCAAAACTTTTGACTTCCTCAATATTGTTCTGTGTGGGCTGTGAGCTTATCACATTGGATTCTGGATCCAGCAAAGCAGTAAGATTAGTGTTCAGATGAGTAGAAAGAGGAACAGGAGCATGGGGGGAACATATCTGACCTCAAGGGAACTGGTATGGTGTTATTGATGCTGTGGGTGGGGATAATTTCCTTCTGTGAAGGTGATAAAGGTCAGATATAATGCTATTTGGTTCTTGCTTTTTCCACATGGGAAATCTCCTCTCATCTGATAACTGCTTCTGAAAACCCACCTATGGGTCAGTGCCAACTCAATAGTACACAATGTTACTATGGAGGTACATACAATTGGATATTGTCAACCAACATTAAGCAATGCACATCTGTATAGTGTTATATACCAAAAATAATAAAATATAAACAGTGGAGAACTTACAATGTACCTAATCAATTATATATTATGTATTAAAGAATAGCAAACCAAGATGTACCAGTGAAACTCAGTCTCCCTCTGGTTAAGGAGCTCAGATTTAAAGGCAGGCCTAGAGACTGAAGCACCTACTAACAAGCAGGTTATATACGCCAAAGGGTAACTGGATTCTATAAATCTGTAGTAATTTACTGCATTCACTTCATTGATTTTTATATTCTGTTTTTTATACATGAGTATCTAATTATAAAAATCTGAGTATATATTTAAAGAAAATTACTTTTAAATTGTTGCCTAGGTAGGGTTAAATTGCATTTCAGCATAATTCTGTATGGTTACAAAAGGTTAACTTTTCTTACTATTAACCAACAATTGTTAATACCTAGTGGTCATTAAAAACAGTGCTTAGAGGCTATTGCCATCTTTATGCAACTTTCATATTATTTCTGGTTAGCCACAGAGCCATTTCTCAGTCATAGCCACCTTGTATGTACAACAGAATGAAACTCTGCTCAATCCTGTGTCATCAACACAATCTCTGCTGTGATTAAGTTGCAGTCAGTTTGTTAATTTACCTCATTGAGGTTCTTTTTCTTTTCCTTGACCCTCTGTATTTCTAAACATGATAGACTTCGAAGGACTGGTCCATGCTCATAACATGGCCAAAGTATGACAGCAAAGTGTCACTATCCTTGTTTCTTTTTTTTTTTACTATCCTTGTTTCTGAAGAATGCCCTGCCTACTTTTCTATGCATACTATGTAAATAAACAAAAAAATGTGTACCTTCAATGAACAAACAAAAAATGCTAGTCCATTAATTCATACAAGAGGTACATCATTGCAAAGAGAACTGGAGGTAAGAGGGGGAGGCAGGTAATTATACAACAATGAATAAGTATGTTTTAAAAAAGTGAATGGGGAATGGGAAGTGAGGGAGGGAGGGAGGGGGTAAAATGTGAATGAATGAAAATCTAACTTCTCTGTAAACTTTCATGAAAATAAAAACTTAAATAAAATTATATTTTAAAAAAATCACTTGAATCAAAGAAAGCTCACACAATAGAAATGGGCCAAAATGCAAAACAGATTATCATGAGAGGCCAAAATAAACTTCTATAATTTTATGTATAAAATGATGTTTTCAAATTCCTTTGTTCCACTGCAAGACATAAATGTCTATACACACAAAATAACAATTTAACTAAACTTTTCAGTATTATAAAATATAACGTAAATTATAAACCTACCTGAGCTAAGAACCTATATACATACACAGGTTTGGTTTGTCCAAAGCGATAAACTCTAAATATACTCTGGATGTCATAAGATGGATTCCAAGAAGCATCAAATATAATCACTCTATTAGCAGCTACCAAATTTATCCCGAGAGATCCTGCTTTAGTGGAAATGATAAATAATCGTCCTCTGAAAAGGAAAATATACAATAAATGTATTAGTAATAGAAGTAACAGAGTGTTTCACAAAATATTTTATGTAAAAATAAATTAGCTATGGGTTATCTAAAAGAAGGATATTGGAGCATGAAGTAGTTGGCTTACTCACTTTCACAAAAGTAGCTGTTGGTAGGATGACTAAGGGAAGAAAAAACCAACCAACCCTAAAATAAAAATGAACTGTATGGTATACAATGCATATGAAGGATAGAAATATTAACAAAAATTTAAAATATATGAACTTTTGACACTAAGGCAGTCTTTTGAATATTTACTTCTTACTAAAAACAAAAAAAATTCACAAAAGACCTGTAACAACAAACAAGGCATATCTAAGTAATCTAGTTTATTATTTACATGCCTAGGAAAAAGACTGCTAGTAGAAAGTGAAATCTAGAGATTTAGGGAGAAAGATGAACACGGAAATTATGTATTACAGTGTATTTAAGGTTTTACTTAGAAATTTCCTAAATTATATAAAAAAATTTATATGTAATTTGCAAGTCCACATTGTGATAGTTAATGTTATGAGCACTTGCTCTTGTTTTTAGGTGCCACTGAGTTGAGTACAACTCATAGCAACCCTATGGACAAAAGATCTGAACCTGGTTCTATCCTGTGCCATCCTCACACTTTCTGACACACAAGAACCCACTGTGGCAGTCACTGTGTTGATCATTGGGTTGAGGGTCTTCCTCTCCTTTGCCAACCCTCTACCCTTCTAGCATCATGTCCCTCTCTAATGAACAGCTCCTTCTTGCAATATGCTCAAAGTATATGAGGCTAAGCCTCATCATTCTTGCCTCCCAACAGCACTGTTTGTTCATGTAACCATTCACAGGATGTTCAGTACTCTTCTCCAAAAACAGCTCAAAGGCATAAATTCTTCTGTCATCCTCTAGCTCTGTCTAGCTCTCAGATGCATAGCAAAGCCTATGGCATGAATCAGATGCACCTTAGTCCTCAAACTGACATCATTACTCAATAACATGGAGCAGTCTCTAACTGCAAATTTTCCCAGTGCAATGTGTCTCCTTATTTCCTGACAAATGGTAACAAGGGTGTTAATTGTGGATCCAAACAAGATGAAGCTGTTGACAGTTTCAAGTTCCTCTCCATCCATCACTAGGTTGCCTACAGGTCCAGTGGTAAGAATCTTTGTTTTCTTGACATTGAGATGCAATCCATACCAAAGGCTGCTTCCTTAATCTTCTAGAACAAGTGTTTCAAATTCTTCTCACTTTCAGCAAGAAAGGTTCTGTGAGCTGTATACAAGTTATTGGTGAGTGTCCCTCCAATTCCAATGTCACATTCCTCTTAAGAGTTCAGCTTCTCTAATAATTTGCTCAGCATACAGATTAAATAGTATGGAGAAAGAATATAACCCTGTCACACTCCTTTTTGAATTTTAAACCATGCAGTGTTTCCCTGCTCTGTTAGCACAACAGCCTCCTGGTCCAGGTATAGGTTCTGAATGAGCACAATTAAATATGAGCACTAGGAATATCAAAGTGAAGGAAAATGTCATTGAAGAAAGTTTAGTAGAGGGGTAAGACAACATACAACATACAGTAATGACTTAGAAGAGAACCCAAAATTGAAACTCATTGCTGTCTAGTAGGAATCAACTCATGGTTGACCTTCCAACAGGTTTCTGAGGCTGTAAATCACATGGAACAAGAGTCCTACCCTTACTCTACAGAACAGCTGGTGGATTTGAACTGCTAGAGAGTGGCAGCCTTTCAGTTAGTAGAGCAACCCCCCTAGAGACTAGGCTATCAGAACTATTCCTGAGGGAAAAGAAACTAAATTCCAACAGGAGCAAGAATGGAAGACTCTAAAAAGATGTGTTTATGAGAAAACCACAAACAAACAAAAAAATCCACAACACTGATATGTAAGAACGTAATTTATATTTCTGTATGAGAATTTGGCCATGATTTAATACAGAAAATTAAGTGAATGGTAACATAAAACAATAATTCATCAAAACAGATGGCTACGCGAATGAAAAAAATTATACAACTGAAGAGAGCATAAAAAACGTCAGAGCCAACAATTTACTATACCAAACATATTGTACACTAAAGAAAAACCCTGGTACAAAATTAACAGCTAAATTAATTTTATATCAACTCACAGCTGCTGCACTTTTAGGAACATAAGTTAGAGAAACAGAACTATTACCAAATTTGCAAGAAGACAAAATCATTAAACTGTTATTTATATAGTTATGATCAAAACAGTACTTGATTAGATTACAGAGTCTTAAAACTCTGTAAGAAAATTTTAAGGAGAAAGAATATCAATATTCTATGTGGAAAAAGCAGGATTATAACATCAAATAAATAACATTAAAGATTTTCTTTTACCTATGGTCGACTGATCCATCTTGAAGTACAATACTGTGAGTGACAGGATAATATCCATACATGTACAAGGAAGTCCAGTGAATACCACTATCATTCAGATATATGCACCAACAACCAGAGCCAAGGAAGAGGAGACAGAAGATTTTTACCAACTTTTACAATCGAAGATCGATCGAACATGCAATCAAGATGCATTGATAATAATGGGTGACTGGAATGCAAAAGATGGGAACAGAGAAGAAGATTCAGTAGCTGGAAAACTTGGACTCGGTGACAGAAATGGAGCTGGAGAGAGAATGATTGAATTTTGTACAATCAATGACTTATTCATAGCAAATACGTTTTTTAAGAGACATAAACGCAGGTTATATACTTGGATTTCACCTGATGGTATGCATAGGAATCAGATCGATTACATCTGTGGAAAGAACCACCGGAGAAGCTCAATATCAGCTGTGAAAACTAGGCCAGGAGCCGATTGTGGAACAGACCACCAACTACTCGTATGCAAGTTCAAGCATAAGTTGAGGAAAATTAAACCAAATCCACGGGAAAAACCAAATTATGTCTTTGAGTCTATCCCACCTGAATTTCAGAACAATCTCAGGAACAGGTCTGAGGTCTTGAACACTAATGAGCAAAGACCAGACGAGTTGTGGGAGGATATCAAGGGTATCTTCCAGGAAGACGGCAAACGGTCATTGCAAAGACATAAGAGGGAGCGAAGACCAAAATGGATGTCAGAAGAGACTCCGAAAATTGCACTGGAGGGTAGAGAAGCCAAAGCACAAGGAAGAATTCAATATACTAAAGAGTTGAATAGAAGATTTCAAAAGGCAGCACGGGGTGACAAAGTAAAATATTATAATGAAATGTGCAAGGAGTTGGAGTCAGAAAATCAAAAGGGCCGAACTCGCTTAGCATTTCTTAAGCTCAAGGAACTGAAGAACAAATTCAAACCTCGAGTTGCTATGATCAAGGATGCTTTCGGCAGAATGTTAAATGATCCAGGAAGTATTAAAAGAAGATGGAAAGAATATACTGAGTCATTGTATCGAAAGGAATTGGCAGAAACAGAAGAATTTCATGAAACAACATATGAGCAAGAGCCTATGGTAATAAAAGAAGTAATTCAGGCTGCTTTGAAGGAAATGGTAAAAAATAAGGCCCCAGGAATAGATGGTATATCAATTGACATATTTCAGCTAACAGATGCTGCCCTGGACATGCTTACCAAGTTGTGCCAAGAAATCTGGAGAACAACCACTTGGCTGGAACAGATCGATATTTGTTCCCATTCCAAAGAAAGGTGACCCAACAGAGTGTGGAAACTGTAGAAAAATATTATTGATTTTACATGCAAGCAAGATTTTACTGAAGATTATCAAAAAACAACTGGAACAGCAAACCAGCAGAGAACTGCCAAAAGTCCAGGCTGCGTTTAGAAGGGGTCGTGGTACTAGGGATATTGTAGCTGATGTTAGATGGAACTTAGCTGAAAGCAGAGAATACCAGAGGAATGTCTATCTGTGTTTCACTGACTATGCAAAGGCATTTGACTGTGTGGATCATAACAAACTGTGGCTGACTCTGAGAAGAATGGGAATCCCAGAACACTC
>NW_006400214.1:456513-465399 GCF_000299155.1 Elephantulus edwardii | reverse complement strand
TGTATTAAAATTATAATAAACTATGGTTTTTAAATTAGTGGTCACATTTAGAAGTTTATGGACAAAGAGTTTAAAAACTATTCCAATTATTTAAACTTACTACATATAACCAAAGGATCTCTGGTAACCTAGTGGGTAAGGAGTTACATCACCAACCCAAATGCAAATAGTTCGAATCTATCAGCTGCTCATGGTAGCAAGATGGGCAGTAACCTGCAGTCTGATTTACAGTTTATGAAAACCTGCTGTCAGGACAGGTATGGGTGAGTTCTGACTCCACAGCACATAACAACAACCGCACATTGCCAAAAGATGGGATGACTCATACATTAAGCATATAAAATTAATAGATAGAGAACTAAGGAGAAGGACTTTATGCTTGGAAGGGTGGAGGAACGACACAGGAGAGGAAGACTCCAGATGAGATGGATTGACACAGTGATTAAGGCTATAGGGTTAGGTGTTATATAGAGAACATTGAGAAGAATGGGATTCCCAAAGCACATAATTGTGCTTATGTGAAACCTATACCTAGAACAGAGGCTGTTGTGCAAACAGAACAAGGGAACACTACATGGTTTATTAATTAAGAAGGGGAATGCATCAGGGTTGTATTCTCTTTCCATACCTATTCAAATCTGTATGCTGAGCAAATTATTCAAAAAGCTAGACTATGAAGAAGAATAGAGACTGGAGGAAGACTCATAAAAAACCTGCACTATGCAGATGACAAAACCTTGCATACTGAAAGTGAGGAGAACTTGAAGCACTTGTTGCAGAATATCAAAGAATATAGCCTTCAATATGAATCATAACTTAATGTCAAGAAAATAATACTTCTTAACACTGACCTGAAAGCCAACATGATAGTTGGAGAAAAGATCAAAACTGTCAACGACTCCATCTTACATGGATTTTGTTCAGGATTTCTGCATCTGTATTCATGAGAGCTACTGGTCTGTAGTTTTCTTTTTGGCAATGCCTTTTGCCTGGTTTTAGTATTAGGGTTATGCATGCTTTATAAAATGACCCTGGGTATGCTCCTTCTTTTTGTATTTTTGAAATAATTTCATTAGAATTGATGATGTTCTTGTTGCTATGTACCGTTGAGTTGCCTGTGATTCATAACGACCCTATGTACAGGAGCCCTAAACCCTGCTCTATCCTGGGCAACCTCACTGTCTGACACATCCACTCTCATTGCCCCAGTCACCAAATTGATCCATCTCATTGAGGGTCTTCCTCTTCTGCACTGTCCCTCCATTCACCCAAACATGATATCCCTCTCAAATGACTGATCTCTCCTTGCAACATGACAAAAGTATGTCAGAATTGATGATAGATCTTAATTTAATGTTTGGCAGAATTAATCCATGATGCCATCTGGGCACTGGACTTTTTTTTGTCTGAAGTCACTTCATGACCTGCTCATTGCTTCGTTAGTCAGAGCCCTGTTCAAACATTCTACATCAGTCTGTGTCAATCTGGGTAGGATGTGAGTTTCAAGTAATGTGTCCCTTTCCTCTAGGTATAGCTTTTTGTAATTAATACTTTTCCATTATTATCTATTTAATTTCAGCTGATTCTGCGATGATGTCATCACCTCTATAATTGTTTTAGTTACTTGGGTGTTAACTTTCTTTCCTTTTGTTAAGTTTGCCAAGAGTCTGATTATTTTAGCAACCATTTGGAAGAACCAGCTCTTGGTCTTGTTGATGTTTTTTCAATTATTTTTCTGTTTTCTATCTCACTGATTTCTGATCACAACCAGGAAAGAATAACATCGATGAGTAGAATAATTTAAAAATTATGTTTCTGCATGCTCTGATGGCCTAGTGGCAAGAAGCTGTGCTGCACTTCTGAAGGCACAAGTTTTGAGGCCACTAGCTGCTCCAAAGGAGAAGGATGGGCAATCTCCTATGCAATGAACTGCCTCTGAACACCCACTGAAGGGTCAGCTACAAGTGGGTTCTGACTCGACAATACACAACAATAACAACATGCACCAAAAACTTCTACCAATAAGGTCAAGGGAAAACCTATTTACTGGCGGGAGGAAAATAAAATCTGGCAATGACATCTCAGACAAGGGTTTACAGAATACTACAGGGCCTCCACAAGAAAGCGACTGATAAACCAATTACAAAATGGTCAAAAGACATGGAAAGACTTTTCACAGAGCAAGACATTTGGATGACCAACAGACAAATGAAGAAATGCTCAAAATCACTAGCAATAAGAGAGATGCAAATAAAAATCACCATGAGATAACCTCTCACCACAGTAGCAGTAACAAAGTTTAACAGGACAGCAAGCACTAAATGATGAAGAGGATGTGGATACACTGTCAGTGGGATTGTAAAATGGGAGTAGGTGTACTAGAGACAGTGAAATTGGCTCAAGATAGGACAGGGTTCAGAGCTATTGTGCTACTGTGTCACAGGCAAACCAAAAGCACATAAATAACACTACACAACTGCAATACTGAATGATCCTATGAGCAATTTAAACTTTAAGTTGCAGTACTGAATAATAAAAAAAAGATAGAAGGATACACAGATAAATAAAACTAGTTGGTGCCTATCAATTTAATGAGGTAGCACATTATCAATATCCAAAGACACTGAAGCAAGAAGTCCAAGTTGTACTGAAGTTACTGGTGAAAACCAAGTTTATAGTTGTTTAATGTTGAGTCGGAACCAACCAATAAGTGACCCTTCAATACATTTTCAGATGCACTAATCAAAAACAACAAACAAACCCAAAACCACAGAAGACTGTCCATCTTTCTCCTCAAGAGTAGAGTCTAATCATTAAGCTACCAGACTACTCCGTGGGAGAAAGATAGGCAATCTCCAACCATGCAATTAGTTGTTGATTCAACAATACACAACAGTAACAATAAATCCCCCCCCCAAAAGCACTGGTGACAGTGGTTAAGGAGATGCCCTGCCACCAAAAGGCACACAGTTCAAATCTACCAGCTCCTTCATTGGAGAAAGGTGGGCAATCTCTTCATAGGTTATTTACTGTCTCCAAAAACCTGCAAGAGGGTCACCTTTGGGTTGTTTCCGACTTGATAGTACAACAAGAAGCCAACAGAGAGCCCCTGAAAAACAAGTAAAAGTTTAGAAAAAATGAGAAAGACTCTCAAACAGGACAATGGCTGCAACAATGGGCTTAAGAACAGGACAGACTGTGAAATTGGGAAGATCAGGCAGGGTTTCATTCTGTTCTACCTAGGTTATTTGTCAAAGACAATTTGACATTAGCTAACACCACCACTGTTTGGGTGAGCACTGAGCAACATAAATGAGTTTAGTTCCAGGCTTGAAGATTGTGTGAAGGCTACCACTCTCTATCAAACCAGCAAGTCTGGCTATTTTGAAAACTTTTGAGCCACATTTTTCTCCTATTTTGTTCAGGATCTTCTACTATGATCCCATTGAGAGTGGTCAAGTGCAGTAAATAATTGTTTTTGAAATGAACACTCCTTAAGTGGTATAGCACTCTTCCGTCATTTCTCTGTATTGAGGTAACTTTGGATTGCTGTGATACTGAATGTTGTGCCATTGGTCTGTCAAGTGCCATAAATGGTTACACATGGTTGACAATGTTTGGTAGAGTCACAGATTAAGACAGCTTGAAAGCAGGAGTGGCATTCACTTCCTAAAGATGCCTATGGAAACTCTATGGACTTAGAGAAAGGACAATAGTTATAGAACAAGGTTTAAGTCTTTGGTTTATAGGGTCTGTACTAGATGGCACTTAACAACAACAGCAGCAGCAGCAACATATAACACCAAACCCTTGTCTTCCATTTTGGAATTGGATGAAATGGCTAGGCTCTGTACAACGGTGCTCCTGTTTTGGCTGAGGATCAGTGTGGATTGTTTGATTGTTTTTATTTAAGCATCTTGTTTAGAGGCAACAAAACCTCCAGGAGGACACTTGCATTTAAGGCCAAGGCCTTGTCTCCATTTTGGAGACTGGGTAAAGTGACTGGATGAAGAAACTGCGGGAGTTCCCCTGCTTTAAGACAGGTTTGGAAGCAGGAGTGGCACCCACTTCCTAAACCACATGCCTCTGGAAATATGAACTTGGAGAAATGATAGCTATAGAAAGGCGCCTCAGGTCTTTTGCTCATAGAGTCACTATGAGTCATGTGCAACTCTACAACAATCAATAACAACAAAATACAAATCTTACTCTGTTATCCTATTTTCACAATAGTTGTCTTATGAAATATTTATCCTTATGTGACTAAATTCTTTCACTCAGCATAATGCACTTTAGCCTCTGCCATGCCATATCATTAATAAAATCATTATTCCTCAGTGCTCAATGTATTCCATTCTATGAATTTCTCAATGCATTCATTTGTTGTTGGGCATGTGGGCTCTATTTTCTTATTATTGTGAACAACACTACTATGAACACAGGTGAACAGGCGTCCATTCCTCTTTCAGTTCTGATTACTTTGTGATATATATCTAGCAGTGGAACAGGTGAGCCATATGGAACTTCTATGTTCAGCTTTTGAAGAAAATGCTAAATTGTCTTCCATAGCAGTAGTACCATTTAGCAATCCCACTAGCAGTGCATTAAGAGTTCCAATCTCTCTGCAAGCTCTCCAACATTTATTGTTTGCTGTGTTGTTAAACTTTGCTACTGCGACTGCTACTAGAGTGAGATGGTATTTCATTATTTTTTGATTTGCACCTCAGCGACTGCCAGTGATTTTGAACTTTTCTGTAAGTTTTTCTTGGCCATCTGACTGTCTTCTGTGAAGAGTCTTTTCATGTCTCTTGCCTGTCTTGTTGATTGGGTCATCAGTCTTTCTCTTGTGGAGGCCGTGTAGTATTTTGTAAATTTTAGTTATGAGCCCCTTGTCTGTAATGTTCCTGTCAAATGCTTTTCACCCCAGTCTCTGGGATTTCTTTTCACTTTATTGTTGTTGTGTGTCTTTGAGTCAGAAAGACTCACAGTCGACCCTCCAGTGGGTTTTCAGAGACACAGGAGGAGACCACTCATCTTTATCCTGCACAGTTGGGAGGTTAAAAGCATGTGGCCTTTGGGACTTTAGATAAGTTTTTTACCACTTGACCACCAGAACTCTTGGAGAAGATTTTTTTTTTAATGTGTACATGGATTTGATGTTAAGGTCCTATATGCTGACTTTATCCTCTGCTAGTCACAAAGTTTTAACACTGTTTCCAAGCCTATGTATGACATGAGTTAGGGCTTTGAAATGTGTTCTCATATTGGCTCTTAGGATCTTTATAATTTGGGGATTTAATTCTAGGTCTTCGATCCAAATGCAGATCCTGTTTCAGGTTTTTTTAAAGCAGATGTCTGGTACAGAACAGCATAATTTTAAAGCAGCTGTTGTGGGAAAATTGAGGGGAGAGTCAGAGAATGGAAAAGATTCCATTATTGAACTTAGATCAAACTAAGAAACATATACAATTTTTAGATTTTAACTAATGTTATATTCTCTTGGTCTATCTTACCTTTAACTATTATATAGTGCTCTTCCTATTCTTTCATGGTCGATTTAGTTTATCAGAGATTAGTATTATTACTCCAGTATTCGTATTAATGACATTTGCTTAGTATTTTTTTTAAACCCTTCAGTTTTTAGTCTATCTTTACCCTCTTTTTGTAAATATGTCTCTGGTAGGCAACATATTGACGGGCTCTGTTGTTTTTCTTTTTAAAATCCATGCCTCTACTCTTCCTCCCACCCTTAATTGGTTCCTTTTTTTATTATTTTTTTGTGTGTGTGTGTGTGTACCGTCAAATCACATCCAACTGGTACAGGAGGAGGGCATTGCCCCTCCTTCTCCAGCAGAGCATCTGGTGGATTCAAACTGCGTTCCTCTGGGATTGCAGTGCAGCTTTTTGCCACTAGGCCACCAGAGCTCCATTAATTGGTTCCTATGAGATACTCACATTGAGGGTGCTATATGATAGGTGAGGTTTTACTGCTGCCATTTTATTGTATGCCAATTTTTTAAAAATATTTTAATTAAGATCTTAATAAACGTTTACTGAAAAGATAGATTTCTGTTCATTCATTATTGCAGTTTTACCCCTTCTCCCAGTTCACTTTTTAACAGTCATTGTTGCACAATTACCTCTCTACCCTTCCCCCCAAGTACTCTTTAAAATGTACCTTATTCTGGGTTGTTGCCTAATCAAATATTCCTTTTTTAAATTGGTTTGCTTATAAAGATTGTATACATTGTGTTTCACGCTATTCTTCATTTGCATTGTGTTTCATACAATGATTCTCATGCATTACGTTTTATAAAATTAATTACCTTTGGACCTTGCCCATTATACTCTTTTTTACCAGGGTCCTTCTCATTTGCTTTCCCCCCTCTCTCTATCCACAAAATTGTGTAACCCTGTGTGGTTTCACACTGACCTATCCTTATCCCACTTCACTTCCCCCTCTATCCCCTTGAGTTCCCATACATGTTTCACTAGTTATCCTTCTATCTTTACAATATTGGTCTTATACAGTATTTGTCCTTAAGAGACTGCGTTATTTCACTCAGCATAATGCTCTTTTAAGAATAACTGGCTGTTGTTTTTGCTGCATTCCTTTTTTAATTCTTATTGGTTACTTTGGTCCATACATTTTCCTCTGATGTCTCTGTGTAGGTCTCTCCTTAGTATTTCTTACAGAGGAACTTAAGTTCCTGCTTTTCTGTAAATCATCTAATTTCTGTTTCATATTTGATGGACACCTTTGCTGGCTGAAGAATCATGGGCTGACAACTGTAGTCTTCGAGCCTTCTATCCCAATGTCTTCTTATTTGAATGGTTTCTGTGGAGCAGTCAGAGCTTAATCTAATTGATTCTCCTTTGATGGTGACTATTTTTCTCATTCTGCTTTTATTATAATACCAGTAACTTTGATTTTAAAGAATCTAACTCGATGTTTTTTCTGGGGGTCTAATTTGTTTAGCATTCACTGAGATTTTCAATGTAAAAAAAGTCTTCATTTTTTATGATAACTGGAAAGATTTTAAGTATCTCTTCTCAAATTTTCTCAGTGGAGTTCAACTGGAATTTTATTCAACTGTATATGTTTCATTGATGTCATTCCACATGAATCTAATATTTTTTTATTTTCCATATGTCTTCTCTTTTTCTTAAAAGTTCTCAGAGAGGTTCTTCTCTTTTGATTTTTATTTCAATTCTTTCTTCAACCATTTGTTTCTTCTTCACTACCAGTTCTTGGAATTCCACCTTGGTATACTTCTTCTGTCTCTTCATTATTGAGTAGCTCTGCAATCTGGTCTGCTTCTGTGTTTGTTTTCTTGTGTTGTTTTTTTACTTCCTTCAAGTATGGAAGCAAATACACTGTCCAATTAAACATTATTTACAGCAGCCAAAAGGGAAAACAAGTCAACTACAAAAATGAAACGATAAACAATATGTGATACACACAAACACACAGAGATACATTTAGATAAATGAATATTATTCAATCATATGAAAGGAGTAAACTCTGAAACATGCTATTACAGTGTTATGTGCCATCCAGTAGTTTGCTACACTAAAACTAAAAATATTAACTCAGTCAAAAGAAAAAATACTGATTACACTTAAGTAAAACAGGTGTTCATAGGTAAACCTGTGTTTTTGTGTACCGTAGAGTTGGAACCAATCCATAGTGGACTTGTATGAAGGGTTTTCAGAGACATTTAATTGTATGGGAGGAGACTGCCCATTCTTCTCCTGCAGATCAATTGGTGGCCTCTAACCCCGTTCCTTCGGGACTAAAACGGAGCTACTTTCCACTAGACCACCCAGAGATAGAAAACAGATTAATGAGTATCATTAGTTTGGGGGCAAACAGTTACGCATAATAAGAGCAGTCTTTCTTCGGCAAAATGAAAAGTTTGTGAAACTCTGTGGCGATGGTTGAATACAAAAAGAGGAAAATATTATTGAAACAACGAAAAATGTAAGTTCTCTATATCTATCATCTATGTATCTATCTATCTGTCATTTGAGCTTTCTAACTAAAGCTAAAGAATGCTAAATCAAATCCGTAAGATATCAAGAATATCATCAATGAAAAATCCAAAAGCTCATTAAATAAACAGAGGATGAAAAGACCAAGATGGATGTATGAAGAGACTCTGAATATTTTGACAGGCTGCCAAGAAGTCAAAGCAAAAGGAAGAAAGCAGGATATTAAGGAGCTGAATAAAAGATTTCAAAGTGCAGTTCAGGAAAACAAAGTATTATAAAGAAAGGTACAAAGTGCTGGAGTTAGAATATCAAAAGGGCTAAACTCACTAAGCATTTCTTAAGTTGAAAAAGCTTAAAAAAAATTTTATGCCTTAAGTGGCAATTCCTTTTTTTTAAAATAATTTTTATTTTATTTTATTATTTTTGTGTGTGTCCTCTCAAACTGGATCTGACTGGTCCAGGCGGAGATTGCCCCTTCTTGTTCAGCAGAGCATCTCGTGGATTTGAATTGCATATTCATTGCAAATACGTTTTATTAAGAAACATAAATGCAGGTTATACACATGAATTTCACCTGATGGTATGCACAGGAATCAGATCGATTACATGTGTGGAAAAAACTGCTGAAGAAGCTCAGTATCAGCTGTGAAAACTAGGCCAGGAGCTGATTGTAGAACAGACCACCAACTACTCATATGCAAGTTCAAGATGAAGTTGAGGAAAATTAAACCAAATACACAGGAGCCAAAATATGACTTTGATTTCATCCCACCTGAATTTCAGAATCATCTCTGGAACAGGTTTGAGGCCTTGAACACTAATGAGGGAAGACCAGATGAGTTGTGCAAGGATGTCAAATGTTAACATCCAGGAAGAGTGCAAACGGTCATT